>NC_067236.1:23668176-23798176 GCF_019924925.1 Ctenopharyngodon idella
TTCATCAAGGTTCATCAGTGTTACATGCAAAGCACCAGGGGTGCTGACTTTTGACATGTACCCACAATTCATTTTTATGTCATTGTATGTTTATTTATTAACATGGATTCAGCATGACTGATAAAACTTTGCCTATGCACCAAATGCCTCTAAAATTTTTCCGCTTGAAATTTGTTAAAAAATGTAGCAATTCATGCATCAGAGGTTAATTACAACATCATTTTTGAAGCATGAAGACTAAACTGTGTGTCTGTCTGTAGTTCAGTGGCGGTGTTGACAGACTGTCTGCGGAATAAGACTCTGGCAAGTTCTTCAGGGATCGGCAGGCGTCGCTCAAGCGCTCTCTTCTCTTTGGGTTCTTACCTGCTCAAACCGGTTCAGAGGATCCTGAAATATCACCTGCTGCTTCAGGTACTGACCGTGAAACATCCGACCACACAAACAATGACTGCTGTCCCTTTTGTTATTCTCAGGACAAAAAAAAAGTGCCGCAGAAATTATCTTAACAGCTCAGTAACATTTATAAACGTATGCATGTTATTGCTTTAGATGCAAAATACCATGTCAATCAAGACAACTCTCAGAATAGATAGAGAAACGCTGCTGTGAGCATGTAAGATCTGCTGCTGCTTCATAATAGACATACATCACTCCCGTAGCAGATCTAGGCAGGTGGAGCTGGGAGGGGAGGGGTTCAGAGGAACTCTGATAGCACTGCAAGACTAGCAAACACTGAACCAGACTATTTACATGTTGAGCAAGCATTGGCCAATCAGCTTGTGCCATGTGGTAATGATGGGATTGCTTGCAGATTGCGGGTAATGGACGTATCAACCTGCGCCCTCTAGAGTTTCATGGCTGAACTACATATTTAGTGTCGCTTACTTCACTGTCTTTCACTGTCCTCCCAGAATGCTCTACAGAGACAGCATAAAATATATACATTATAATACATTACAATAACTTCTGTAATGTGAATATTCAGCAGGAAATGATGTTGGGTGGGACTTTTTTTATCCATCAAAATTTGAATAGACAGTGAAAGTTTTTTGTTTGTGATTATTAGTTAATATAATTCCCTGCCTGCATAATCCTGTTTACCAGGGTTATTATAGTTCACTAAAACAAAAACCATGAAACTGTTTGTATACTTAAAATAAAAATGAACTGAAAATAAAATGTTGAAAAAAAAATTTAAACTAGTTTCTAAGGCAACACTTTCTCGTTTTCATTTAGTTTAACGTAATAACTACTGAACGTAAAAATGACATTTATAAAATAATAAAAATATGACAAAACAAAAGCACACATGCTAATACACACTAAAACTCAAAATTATAAATGAAAATATAAAAATGAATTCAAAATATTAATTAAAACTATAATGACACTAAAATAACACTGTTAGTTGCACCATAAGAAAGCTGAGATTTTCATGAAAGATTATAAAAGCAAACATTTTTCTTATTTTTATTATTTCTTAATATTTTATCAGCCAAACCCCTTTGACCTAAAATGTTTTCTTGAATTTCCTTGAGATTTTAAGTTAATATTTCAATAATTTTAAAAACACATTTCTCTGTAATATCTTGGTTATTTGTCCTCTCATCTTCAGATGAACAAGCAGGGTTTATATATAGAGCAGTGTGTTGATCTCCAGTCGGTCATCCTGTGATCTGTGTGTTGACAGATGTTTCACAGGAGAGTCTGAGTATTTCTCTCCTTCTGACTGTGTTTTTGCTCCTCTAAAGGAAATTGCCAAACACTTTGACCGTGAGGAGGAAGGGTATGATGTGGTGGTGATCGAGGCCATAGACACCATGACGGGGAGTCGCCTGGTACATCAACGACATGAAGAGAAAACATGAGCATGCAGTGAGACTTCAGGTCTGGACCGACTGTCTTTATCTCTGTACAAAAGATTATTATAGTTAACTAAAACCATTAAAAAAATGCTGAAACACACACTGCTCTTGTCAAAGGGTTTTATGCAGGACGTGATTAGTCATAGTATTATTCTAGTATCAGTGGAGTAAAAGATTAATATTGGTACCTGTTACTTCTCATCGTAGTATTTTAATGACATGATGTTTATTATTAACGGACGGGAATATGAATGTATTCAATTTACAATGTTAATGAGCGTCATGCAAACACATTATCATACTCTTTGATTAATTATAAACTGAAGTCATGACTCATGAGCTGGAGGATGGGTTCATTAATGGATCTGGGTCAGCACATGTTGTTGTTATGAAGCCGTACAGGTGGTTAAAGATCACTGATTACGGCACAAAATGAGCCAAGAACTGACACCCATTGTGCCTTTTGACCAACACACTTAAAGCTGAAGTGTGTAGTGCTTAATCGTGTTAAAATACTATAGAATTCACCTTCAGCCTTAGCTTACTCCACAGACATCTGTAATAAGTTCATGGTGGCGTTGCATGAAAGTCATGGAAAAATATTCAGCATTAAAGTACTCTGTTCTGTTCTGTTCTACTCTACTCTATTTTACTCTATTCTGTTCTATTTTGTTCTACTCTACTCTGTTCTGTTCTACTCTATTCTGTTCCACTCTACTCTGTTCTATTTTGTTCTACTCTACTCTGTTCTGTTCTACTCTATTCTGTTCCACTCTACTCTGTTCTATTTTGTTCTACTCTACTCTGTTCTGTTCTACTCTATTCTGTTCCACTCTACTCTGTTCTATTTTGTTCTACTCTACTCTGTTCTGTTCTACTATACTCTGTTCTATTCTGTTCCACTCTACTGTTCTATTCTGTTCTACTCTGTTCTGTTCTACTCAACTCTATTTTGTTCTACTCTACTCTGTTCTGTTCTACTATACTCTTACTGTATTCTGTTCTACTCTGTTCTGTTCTACTCTACTCTATTCTACTCTACTCTGTTTACTCTATTCTGTTCTACTCAACTCTATTCTGTTCTACTCTGTTCTGTTCTACTCTATTTTACTCTATTCTATTCTATTTGACTACTCTTTTGTTCTACTCTATTCTACTCTGTTTTACTCTTGTTATACTCTACTTTATTCTGTTCTACTCTTTTGTGGTATTCTATTCTGTTCTACTCTGGTCTACTCTTTTGTGGTACTCTACTTTGTTTTACTCTATTTTGTTCTACTCTACTCTCCTTTGTTCTACTCTATTCTGTTTTACTCTATTTTGTTCTACTCTATTCTGTTCTACTCTACTTTATTCTGTTCTACTCTATTTTGTTCTACTCTACTCTTTTGTGCTACTCTATTCTGTTCTACTCTACTTTATTCTGTTCTACTCTATTTTGTTCTACTCTATTCTGTTCTACTCTACTCTGTTCTTCTCTATTCTATTCTACTCTATTATATTCTGTTCTACTCTGTTCTACTCTATTCTGTTCTACTCTACTCTGTTCTACTCTTTTGTGGTACTCTACTTTGTTCTACTCTATTTTGTTCTACTATACTCTCCCTTGTTCCACTCTATTCTGTTTTACTCTACTCTATTTTGTTCTACTCTATTCTGTTATTCTCTATTCTGTTCTACTCTACTCTGTTCTACTCTACTCTATTCTGAGTGCAGGAGATCCAGTCTCTGCTCATCAACTGGAAGGGTCCGGATCTGACCACTTACGGCGAGCTGGTTCTGGAAGGAACGTTTCCCGTCCACCGTGCCAAGAACGAGAGAACCCTCTTCCTGTTTGATAAGATGCTGCTCATCACAAAGAAACGAGGGGAACATTACGTCTACAAGACTCATATCTTGGTATATGATATTATCCATGTTATAACAATTTTTGTCCTTTGACCTTTTACTTAAATAAAATATTTCATCTTTTTAGTGTATTATTTTGATTTTTGTATTTCATTTTACATTTGCATTATATTATTCATTTTAGTAAGTGTTTTTTGTTTTGTTTTATTTTTAATTCATTTATCTTCATTTTACATTTGTATTATTTTATTCATTTTTAGTAAGTGTTTTACTTTAAAATTATTTATTTTCATTTTACATTAATTCTTTTATTCAATTTTAGTGTTATTTTGTTTTATTTTAAAATTATTTATTTTCATTTTACATTTTTATTATTTAATTCATTTTTAGTAAGCGCTTTGTTTTTGTTTTTATTTTTAAAAATTAGTGATTTCTTTTTTTATATTTATATTATTTTATTCATTTTTAATAAGCATTTTGAATATATATATATATATATATATATATATATATATGTTGTCATTTTAATTTGTTTTAATTCATTAAAACATCAGTATCTTTTATCATATTGCTGCTGCTGCTGCTGCTGCTTCATGAAAGCAATAAGCCACTAAAGGTGATTTTATGGATGACCTTTGTCTGTCTGAGTTATTACATACCATCCAGTCAGCTGAACAACAACATATTCTAACTGTTAAGAAGCTGGTAACCCTGTTTTGCTTGTGTTCAGTGTTCCACACTAATGCTGATAGAAAGTGCCAAAGATTCGCTCCGGTTCAGTGTGATGCATTACAAGCACCCGAAGCAGCCGCACACAGTTCAGGTGGGTATGAGCTCACAGCCCGCAAACTACGCAAGCCGTTTGTTGTGTTTGATTTAATCCTGTTGTCATTTTCTCAGGCCAGAACGGTGGAAGAGAAGAAACTCTGGGCTCATCACATAAAGAGACTCATTCTGGAGAACCATCACGCGGTCATACCGCAGAAAGTACGTAACATGAAACAGATCCTTGAATGTTGATCTGAATCAGTTATATTGTATTAAACACTTGCTTTGATAATTACTTTCAGGCCAAAGACGCCATCCTGGACATGGACTCAACGTGTAAGTTGTGTTCAAACCAAAAACTCTTTTGGAATGAGTAACGTTAGTATTGTTGTTCTCAATCTGTTTTGTTCTGGCATCTTCTCAGGTCCAGTAAAGTACCGTTACAGCCCAGACAGGCTGAAGAAAGCGACGTCCTGTCAGATTGACGATTTCTCTACAGGTTCACTGAAGGAACGGAGACGATCTGGTGTGTGAATCTGATTCTTCACTCATATAAATGAAAGTTCAAATGCAGAACTGAAAATTTCCACTATATAACTGTTTAAAGTCGGCATGAAAGGGAAGTTGCGCTTTTCTTTTCTTCCCTATTGTGACATACACCAATCAGGCATAACATTATGACCAGCGACAGGTGAAGTGAATAACACTGATCATCTCTTCATCACAGCACCTGTTAGTGGGTGGGATATATTAGGCAGCAAGTGAATATTTTGTCCTCAAAGTTGATGTGTTAGAAGCAGGAAAAATGGGCAAGCGTAAGGATTTGAGCGAGTTTGACAAGGGCCAAATTGTGATGGCTAGACGACTGGGTCAGAGCATCTCCAAAACTGCAGCTCTTGTGGGGTGTTCCCGGTCGGCAGTGGTCAGTATCTATCAAAAGTGCTCCAAGGAAGGAACAGTGGTGAACCGGCGACAGGGTAATGGGCGGCCAAGGCTCATTGATGCACTTGGGGAGCGAAGGCTGGCCCCTGTGGTCCGATCCAACAGACGAGCTACTGTAGCTCAGATTGCTCAAGAAGTTAATGCTGGTTGCAGACCATGTACACTCTTTCATGGAAACAGTATTCCCTGGTGGCTGTGGCCTCTTTCAGCAGGATAATGCTCCTGCCACAAAACAAAAATGGTTCAGGAATGGTTTGAGGAGCACAACAACGAGTTTGAGGTGTTGACTTGGACTCCAAATTCCCCAGATCTCAATCCAATCGAGCATCTGTGGGATGTGCTGAACAAACAAGTCCGATCCATGGAGGCCCCACCTTGCAACTGCTAACATCTTGGTGTCAGATACCACAGCACACCTTCAGGGGTCTAGAGGAGTCCATGCCTCGACGGGTCAGAGCTGTTTTGGCAGCAAAAGGGGGACCAACACAATATTAGGAAGGTGGTCATAATGTTATGCCTGATCGATGTATATATACATGGTTCAAATCATACTTATCTGACCGTTATCAGTTTGTAACAGTAAACGAAGAGATGTCATACCGATCACAAGTTCAGTATGGAGTACCACAAGGCTCAGTACTAGGACCGTTGCTTTTCACTCTGTACATGCTACCCTTGCACCAATAAATCCTTTATAATAAACACGAATGGTGAAAATATGAATGGTCAATTTTGATTTCAGGGTGACTCATCTTGTCCTTTGTTATCTTTGACAGAACCGGCAAAACGAACTGTACGAAGCACTAAAGGTAACTGTTTTTTTGTTGTCTTTGTTGTCATTCGGTGAGGCACAAAAGTTTGAGACTACGTTGAATCTCTGGAAACCTAAATCTAGAAATAAGCAGAAAGTTTTAGTGTTTTTGAAAAATGTAAAAATTATGTCAATGAAACGCCATATAGTGCAATGTGAAATCAAATGAGTGTCACTCGCTGTTTCCATCTAAAATTGCGAATTTAACTCAAAATTGGAATATCACTTAAAATGTTTGCAAATAAAGCAGCGTTTCCACCTCATGTGTTCAAGAGAACAAAATCTTAGCACAGCTATTGATGCGTTTTGATGAAAACAAAATATATGCAAATAAAACAGGATTTTGTCTTTCTTCTCTCACTACGCATGTGGTTTTGATTGACTGACTGATTAAAGAAGCGCTGTTAAACAAAAGATCAGAGATACGGTTGGTAAACAAAGAAAGTTTCTAATCATATCCCTGTCATCTGGGACTCACGGCAGGTGCGTGGTGTTTGTTTCCGCTCATGTGGGTGACACGTGCCCCGTATGCGCTGTGGTCCCTCTGCCCGCTTTAGCATCAAAGGCACACAAGACTCGAGTCGTCCCTCCAGTGTCAGATCAAAGGCCGCAGCCCCTGTCCTCCACCCGCACACATAATGATGTTAATTATGGAGCCCATCAGCCGGAGGCTTTGTCATGCGCCAGTTCCTTTCAGTCCACAAACCTGTTTTTGGCTCTCCATCAGCACTAGTCCATTATGCATTCTAATTTGCAGAAAAGCCAAGCAGCTCCATCTTACTCATCACACACTCTCTTTCACACCTTCCAAATTGAGTTGTCATTTTCAACTTCAGCTTTTCTTGTTCCTGTCTTGGAAGTTCTCTTAAGTAGCTCAGAGTATCCGTATAGCGTGCATTTGCAGTTGATTTAATTATCTTTGCACAGACCTGGCAAAACACACATTTTTAATTACCATGCTATGTATAAAAATCACTCCATTTATATCAGGAAGCTTTGCAAACAATGTGTAGATAATCTGTTGCTTAATTGCTATATTAATAACATTTTTTTTATTTTTGTCTTTGCATCATCTTAATTATCCATGGACGTCGCTCAGGCACGCTTAAGGTAAGATTTGCATGTTTACTCTCCAATGCAAGCTTTTCACATGTGTAGTGTACATATAAGCCCACTTCACTGGTGTATGGGATTTTATGATGGGACTTAGGGACGGTCTAAATGTACAGTACCGTTCAAAAGTGTGGAATAATTCAGATATTTTAAAGGTTTTGAAAGAAGTCTTTTATGCTCACCAAGGCTGCATTTATTTGACGAGTTATTAGGGGTTCAAGCGTGTAGCGCTGTTATTGTAATTGTTCAAGTTTCCAAGGATCAGCATTCTCCCTAAAAGTGATCGGGTGGAACAAAACATAAGTCATAACACTTGAAACTTTGAGGGCTGGTAGTACTCACACCGTCTACAACCTCACCAAGGCTCGCCCCAATCGACCTGACAGGGGGGCGCTACAGTGGTCAAAAGTACAAAATCGCACATAACTTCTAAACCGTTAGGTGTAGACTCAAGTGTCTTATATCACTTGGCTCAAAATGGACAAAATGCATGCCTTGGATTCGGCCGTCATTCTTGGCGAAATTTTCGGGTATTTTGGATTTTTTTTGAAAAACCTACTTTTGCGAACTAGTCCTAGGTTTTTGGCCCGATCGGAATCAAACCAGTGCAGCAAGATTCTCTGGAAACTAATTGTCAATAATTATCCAAAAATGTTGAAATTTTGATTCACGGTCCTTAACCCCCAGGGGTCTGGGTGATTCTGGGGCCCTTGAGATGTTTTTGACATTTGTGCTTATTTCAGCTACTTATATTATTGGCCAAAAAGTAATTTAGCTGTATTCAGCACAAACTCTGCTACAATAATATGTGAGAAAAATAGATGTACGTGTTTGCATTTCTGAGGAAATAACGTTTATGCGTGGTTATTGAAAAAAAGTCACTGAAATACGGCCACAAAACCAATAATAAATACGTGTTCACAAGACTTCTGGGTATTGGAGGTTGTAAACTAGAGTTTTTGCTTCAAAATTGTGTAAATATCCGGCCTACTCGTTCATATAAAACAATATATTGATTTAAATTTTGTAAGACACTTTTTGTCAAGAAAGTTTGCGTGGAGGCGTGAATCTTCATGAATAATGCTGTGATTCACACCTGAGAAGACAATGACCCGCATAATGAGCTCTTTCAGGTAGGAAGGCTATGTGAGGGAAAAATTAGTCAAAGTACAAAGTATTTTTTTCTGGTAGTTTATTCTGAATATAGTTAACAATATAAATGAAACACATTTAGAATAAATGAGGGCACATTTTGAGTTTACAGTTTTACCTGGAAATAAATCCTGTTCGAAGATATAATTGAACATCACTTAGCTGGCATTCCAAGGTGTTTGATGCTTCTTTGGACTGGAAAAAAAAAAATCCTGCTTCCAGTCAGTGATATACCATTATAACTGTTTCCAACACTGGTAAAAACGGAGTATCAAATCAGCATGTTAGAATGAATTCTGAAGGATCATGTGACACTGAAGACTGGAGTAATGATGCTGAAAATTCAGCTTTGATCACAGGAATAAATTACATTTTACTATATATTCACATTGAAAACAGCGATTTTAAATTGCAATAATATTTCACAATTTTTACTGTATTTTTGAACAAATAAATGCAGCCTTCTTTCAAAACATTAATATATCTTAATTATTCTGGACTTTAGACCAGTAGTGTATTCACGCTAAATCACATTAATGGGAATATTTCATAAATGCAATTCCAACTTAATTGCAGCAATAGTTCAGACAAAAACGGGAATTCACTTTTTAATGAGCGCCCTATTGACCTCCCATGACTTTTCTGTGACGCCCAGCATGCAGAGAGCGAAGGTACTCTATTAGTGGATACAGACCGTCTTTCCATACTGCCCACTACCAACATCACGGCATTGAGCTCAAATCCAGAACTGAAGGCTTCAGTACCTGAATTGGTTCAGAACGGACAAGATCTTGAATCTAGCACAGGCTCGCTGGATGACGTCAAGGAGAGGAGACTTCTTCTCGAAGAGGAGGAAGAGGAAGCAAAGACGGCAGAGGACAGGATAGGAGGAGATATTGGAGAAGTGGCAGTTGAGCAGGTAGCTGACTTTGCCAGTTCAGTGTTGGCCGCCATCTCCTGCTGGCAGTATAGGGCCAAGGCTTTGCTTTTTGATCAGATCACAACGGTGAGGCTCTCTGTCACCACCATGCTATTTGTCTAACAGCCGTATCAATCACATTCCCATCTGCTGCATGCTGACTTCTGCTTGTGCACCCACAGTTCTGATGCTCGAATGCTCTTGAAAGTGCAGTTGCATGAATCATTGCATGGACATAACAGCATGCATGGCCACTAATCATCCGTAAGCGTGTGTGTCTTGTTTAAGACTCTGCTCTGTGGACACTTGACCTACAAATTTAATGCCGTCTTCAAAATGTGATTTTCAAAACATTTCTCATTGACATTACAAGACTGTATGACTGAAGAAATATTTTTCTACCTAAATGCATGTCATTATTAAGATCCAATGCATAATAATACAGGACGTCGGGTGTCTCAAAGTGTTTTCGCACTTGGAGCCACAATAAGATTTTTTTGATTGAAGTTCGACTTCAAAGGGAAATTTAACTGTCAAATTTTGGGGGTGGAGGTCGGATGGCTTGCCTTCCCTAATTAAATTAAACAAAGGTTCCTGTTTTATTGTGTTTTGTTTGATGGCATACAAAAGCAATTTCAGAAGGTCACTTGTCTGTGGAAAAACATTGAAATGCATGGATGCTTTTAAATGAATTGCAAATGTTTATAAAAGGTTGAAATGTCGCTAAAGTACACACAGGATAAATGACATCTGGCAACTGTGAGCAGAGCGTTTTGATCTGTTAAATTGCTGTAATTTTCTGTATTGTGTACTTACAGGACAGAGAAGGTTGTTGTGAGAACTGGCCAATGAACAAGAGCAGCCAGGCATCTTGTGAAGAAAAGCCTTGTGAAACGAATAAAAGTTTGACTCTCTTTGGACAGGTAACATCATGTATTATGAACCTCATAATGGATCTTTCACTCTAGGAAACTCAACAAAAGAGCTGAAAAAAAAACCAACATTGTGCTTTAGTTGTCAGTGACTAATGTTTGAATCAAATTTAACATTTGAATGTGTCTATAGGGCAGTCTATCATGTATGTCTGATGTTGTGCTTGTCAAATGGATAAACGTTTCCTGTGGTGATGACTTGTGGGCAAACCTTCACATTTGAGCATATTTTTCACACATTCATGTTGCCTTGTGAACTTCTCATTAATTAAAAATGAATTCTGAATTCATCTGTGTATGAGGTTGCTTCTAGAAATGCTGCGGGAATTGTGTTGTCAGCATTCACTTTTCTTACTTGGCTAAACGTAAACGAGGGGAAGGGTTGGTTTACAAAGACTTGTTGGAAATACAAATTGCAGCTGTCTCTCAAAGCTAGATAAATTACACTTGTTATTTCATGCTGGTCACTTAGCCATATGGGAAATGTTGAAGATTGAATTAAGTTATCTTCATATCCTCAATTCTTATCTTCTTCATAGCTTCCTGTATATAACTCACAATAACTCTCTTCACTCTGTCTACTTTCTAGAGCACAACTTGGGAACACAATTCACAGAACACAGTTCCTCTCAGAGAGTCAGAGGAGACGAGGATGGACCTATCGGATAATTATCCTGAATTGTGTGGGACAATAATGGAAGATCCAGAGATAGTAGACCTCAATTATGGAGGACGAGAAATTGGAGATAATATAAAGGACAGTGTGAATTTCTCATCCCCTACTCGACTAGAAGTGCAGGAAAAGGAAGGGATGACTCCATCCCGAAGTAACCTCTTGGAAGATGTGCAGAATATGGAGGTCGATGTTGCAGTGCCTAGTGGATTCTTGTCTTCATCCATGCTGGACAAGGCAAGGGATATCCCAGAGCGGTGTACCAGCAACCTTTCTCGAAGTAATAGTCTAGGAGTCAAAGGGTCGTTTGACTTCGACTCTTTGGAAGGTAGAAGAAACCGTTTGCTGAGCGGCAGTGCTGAGCCTCATGAGAAAGACAAATCCCAAGAATTTAGTCAGTCCACTCCAGAACCATTAACAGAGACTGTTCCTGAGAGCCTGTTCATACCTCAAATGAAACAAGACACCCTTTCCAAAAAGGACAGATTGCTCATACATAAGATCAAACACTACTATGAACATGCTGAGCACCAGGATGCCAGCTTTGCCGTTAAACGCCGAGAGAGCCTTTCGCACATCCCTGCAGGCCTAGTCCGTAATCTGAGTCAACAGCTCAATGACCTTGCAGATGAAGATTCGGCATTACACAGGAGGGGGTCTTCTGTAACCAGGCCAACTTTATGGTCTGTCTTTAATCTACCAGGCTTGGACGATGACAAGAAAGCAAAGGACAGCTCTGACTTTGTGGTTTCTGCAAATGGCAAAGAGTCCATGCTCGGACCTCAAAATGGGAATGAGCAATTCCAGCCCGGATCTGACATGGTTAAGGTGTGGCAAGACATGGAAGTGGAGATCATTGGGTCTTCTGGAGAGCATCAGGACTTGGAGAATTCCCAAATGACTACACCTGTACACGAGACAAAAGCGGAAACCAGTAAGATGAGCTCTGATAGTGGACTTGGGGAACCTCTACTAATATTGGAAGAATCTGATGAAAGCTCAACCTCATCCCCAATCAACAACATCTTAGAAAAGGACAAGATGCAAGAGTTTCGGAGCCAACCAAACAAGGATCACAAGCTCCAAGAGTGCCACAAGGTCAACCACCCTTCCCTACCAAGGATCATCTCTTTAAGGTCCGCCAATGAGGATGACCTCATCCTTCAAGATATGGATAAGATGAAGAACAAAGTGTTCCAGATGGCCAGGCAATACAGTCAACGTATCAAAAACAGCAGACCGACAGTAAGGCCGAGGCCCAAGATCTCAGAGAACCATTTCACACCTAAGAACCTGTCTTCGGTCATGGAGGAGAGACCTCTGGGAAAGGAGAAAGGTGGGTGTAGTGTCTGAGTAGGCACTTTCTTTTCCAAACTGACAATTCACTTTTACTTGAGGGACAATCCCCCAAATTGCGGTTAAGTTTCTTACTTAGTGGTTATTGTTTACAACTTTTTGGTTACCAATCCAGACCATTGGTATCCACATATTTGCTCACAGACTTGAGACGATTACAATATAGAGATGGAGCGTTTGATGGATAGGAATGTGCAAGATCCATTTTGAGGTTGTGTAAAGAGGTGCGTCAAGATTGAAATCAAGTGGGAATACAGTGAATTGGATTTCCGAAAGCACAAGTGCACTTTCCTATCTGAAATTCTCATTGGCCAATGGATTCCTACATCAGAGTGCATTGCAGCAAGTTTGGATTGCATGATTGAGCAAACCCTTGTGTAATTCCTCCACATCCTTGCGACGCACAATTCCCTTTAGAAATCAATGGATTTGCAGTGTTCTCTGGCATAGTGTAAACCAGGGGTCTCCAAACTCGGTCCTGGAGGGCCACTGTCCTGCAGAGTTTAGGTCCAACTTGCCTTAAAACACCTGCCTGAAAGTTTCTAGTATGCCTAATTAGACCTTGATTAGCTGATTAAGGTGTGTTTAATCGGGGTTGGAGCTAAACTCTGCAGGACAGTGGCCTTCCAGGACAAAGTTTGGAGACCCCTGGTGTAAACTCTGTGTGTAAAAGCACACTTATTTGTCAAAGCAGACTTTTAACCACTGCTCTTTTGTGCATAGGCATGCCTGACAGGACACTGTTGCTGACCTTGAGTGAGCAGGACATTATCCCGGACTCTAAGACTACTAGTCCATCTTCCAGCCTCAGTTCTCCTGGAAGTCCTCAATTGCCATACATTTGCAGATTATATGCCCAGAGACCACAAAGTCCAGTACAAACAGAAAGCTTCCACTGGCCAGATGTCAAGGAGTTGCGCTCCAAATATACCAATCATAGCCAAGAGTACGCTTCCTCTCGTCCGTTCCCAGTGGGTCGCAGTTATTCTTTTCCAGAGAGAGTTCTGGACAACGGAGGGAAGTCTGAGAAGTCCGGAGCATCACGTTCCTTGTCTTGTTCATCCTCTTCCTGCATTGTCCCAGTGCAGAGAAGTACATCCACAGATTCTGCATGTTCCAGCAAAACCCTTGAAGCTGAAGATTTGCCTTCACTGTGTAGAGTTAACACTTTAGGTTTTGACTTGGGGACACCACATGCACTTGAGCAACCGGACAGCTGTTGTGACAATGGTCAAGATACCCTGTCCAACCTAATTGTAGTCGAAGGGGCAGCAGGAGGTGAGGACAGTAATGAGAATCAACTAAGATGGGATGCTGTTTCACAATCTGAACTTGCAATGGCGAACAGTACAGAGCAAAACTTCAGTGCATGGATGGATGGAGGTCACCCACCATGCTCATTTGAAAAAGCGGAGAACAGTCAACATAGTTTGGTTAAAAACCTGCGTGAGAAATTTCAGAACCTGAGTTCTTATACGTGAGTCTTACAAAGCAATATTTTTACTCTAAACACTCAGAACCTTAAAATATCTACTATTCTCCAAAAATGGCATTTAGCCACTGTTTGAGAAGCATAGTACATGATGTCTTACATAGGTTTGGCGTTTTGCATTTTCAGAGCATGAATCTTAACCTCCAGCTGGAAAAGGGATGCCTGAGGACCTCAGAGAATATATTTATAAAATTTGCATTTGTAAATACATGTATATTTGAACTTTTCTGCATTATTTTGTGCATATAGCAATGAGATGTAAACATTTGTTAAAGGAGCTGGCTGTGGTACTGTCAATTTTTTGTAATGTTAAGAAAAGTGGTTAAATACCTGATTATTCTTTCGGTCATTTTGCAATAAAAAGCAATATGCTCAGTGCATACTAAGTTACAAATGCACCCATGCTTGGTAAACACACATTTGTTATCAGAAAAGTAAAAGCACTGCAATATTGAATGCAATCTGTTAGTTATTTTGATCAGCACTGCCTGATGTCTCTTCACTGTTTGTGTTCGAGCACTGACCAGAGGAAAGAGGATAATCTCATAAAGACATCATTCCCCACTAATGAGGAGAAAACTGGAAATTATAATCAGATTAAGCCAGATGGATGATAAACAATGATAAAGACTGATGTCATTCTCAAAAATAATGGAGAAGTCATTTGAGCAACATATTAATGCACAGTCACAGAAAGTGTCTTCCTCACTGTATTTGGGTAAATAGTCTTGTTTAATGGGAGTTATTATAATCTAACTGGTTTTGGTTGTATTTTTCTGCTCATTGGTGGGGTTGATGTCACTGTTATCTTGTATATTCAAGCCTTTTTATTTATTTGAATTGGTGTAAATATTATGCACAATGCCTTTGTCAGCTTAGTAGTGACAATTTGTAAAAATGTTCAGTTTATATTCTATTTTTCTGTCATACATTAAAAGAAGCTTTCCACACTGTAATCATTATTCCCCTCATCCTATTGTCCTTCATTATATCCTGTTCACAATGTTACTGCATTCGTTTTTTGTTTGTCTTTTTTCCTGTATCAAAATGAGTCTGCATGACTTAGGGGCATATTGCAGTTTAATTAGTTTATGCACCTTTTAATCAGCTTTAAGAACATGCAGGTAGAATATGGCATAGATATGATTAATGACTTCCATGGAAGGAGCAGAAAAGCAGCCTTAATCTCATCCTGGATTACAGATAATAACCCTTCGAATGGATATATGGAGTATAAGTACCTTATTGTGAGCAAGTAATGATTTAGCAGATGCTTTTTATGTACTTAAAGGACATTTATTACATGGACAGTCTCTCTGGGGCAACCCAAAAATGAAAAATGAAAATCCCTCCATTGATAACTACTACTTTAACGCTTCAAAAAAGAGATCATAAAAATAAATCATATGAATTGAGCAGTTTAGTCCAAATTTTCTGAAGAGACTCGATCGCTTTATATGATAAACAGATTGAATTTAGGCTTTTATGCACATATAAACACTGATCGGCGAACATAAACAGAAGCTCAACTGTACATGCTTGTCGCGCAAGAACTACGTAACACAGGAGAATGAACCTCATTGGTTCTCGCACGAGTCAAGCAAACATGCTTGAGCTTACGTTTACCACAACTGATCGTGTCTCAATTCATGTGGATTAGTTTTACGACCTATTTACTGTCAAAGGAGGGACAGAAATCTCTCTGATTTTATTTAAAATATCTTTATTTGTGCTCCGAAGATGAACGAAAGTCTTACGGGTGTGGAACGACACGAGGGTGAGTAATTAATGACAGCATTTTCATTTTGGGGTGAACTAAGTGACTTGCTCTTCAAACCAACATCTTTTAGTTGCCATCCCAGATCTAGTAGTTTTGTGTTTATTATATCTGACAATCCCCCGGTTTCACAGACGAGGCTTAAGCTAGTCCTAGACTAAAATGCATGTTTGAGCTGTTTTAACTGAAAGCAACTTCAGTTTTTTTCTAGTGTACCTTTATAAAAGCTACTTAAATATCCTAATTGAATTAAGATCTAATCCTGGCTTAGGCTAAGCCCTGTCTGTGAAACCGGGCCTATGTTTTATACTCCAAGCCTAAATATCGAATAGATTCGGTAACACTACAATAAGGATCCATTTATTAACATTGGTTAACATTAGTTAAAGCTGCAGTCCGTAAGTTTTGCCTCTTTGTCGCCCTCTCTGTTTGAAACCTGCAATTGCAGTTATTTGCGGAATAATCATCTGTACGTGGGTTGTGCATCGGCACGGCTCCTCAGAGCAGATGAATCTAATGTTTGCTGTCAGTCACCGCACCGGAGGATGCTGTACTTCGGAATCACAGATTCTACATCTTGGAAGTATGACCAAAATAAGAATTTTCACCGGAAAATGTCATCTGAACAAGTAACGTCTGCCACTTTTGTTCTGACCAACTGAGAAAAAAAGCAATAAATCGCGCAGCCAATGGTGATTAAATCTAACGACTGCTTAGCTTGGATCACATCAAACCATGCAAATTATTATTATTGTTATAATTTGTTCTCAAATTAACAACATTAGCATTGCGTGACTATTTAGTGTGCGTTTCCTGTAGATTTGAATTTCTGTAGCCACTCCGCAGTCTCCGTCTTTTCCTTTTGATTACGGGTGAATCTCCAGTTGTCACTCATGATTGTCCTTTGCACCTTTCTGGATTACAATCCGCCATTAAAATGTTTATTTATTCCATTTATTTAATGTTTATCTATTATTTAGTTTAATTATTATAAATGATCCATCACCTGCAGCATCCTCACATAGGATTTAGCCTTTTAGCTGGGACTCCTCTTCTGTGTAAACAGACGTGACGTAATGACGCAAAGACGAACGGCTGCATGATCGAATTTCCCGCGGAAACCTACCAGTACCGATTTTATTATAAAACTTTATTACAAGCTTACCGTTGTGAATCAGGCTAAGGTAAAGAGATAGTTTTGAGCATTGGCTGGTTATGTACTTGCTCAAAAATTGATTTTGGATAATTTTTAACCAAAAAAAGTTACGGACTGCAGCTTTAACATTAACCAGTATATATAATTAATATACTTCATAGAAAGTGTGACAAGATTTATGTGGCATTCAGCAATGAATTGAAAATATCTGAATGATTTTACTGTTTTGAGGATCTCTCTCATGTAATGATGATGATGATGATGATGATGAACTCCTCCCCTCCCGGTGAGCAGTTTCAGGTTCTGAGTCTCTGAAGGTCTGACTCCAGACAGTCATGGAGAAGCAGAGCGACACGGACAGCTAGAAACACACAGCTAACCCAACCAGCTGACTGAAAACTAACCAGCAGCGGTTTGTCTGACAGCTGAGGAAGTTTCGCTCGTGTCAGGATGGGCTGCGCGATATCAGGATCCGGATTGACACCGAGAACACAAGAGAGCAGAAACACTGAGGACGAGAGTCCGGCGCGTCTCACCCCGCGTCACATACACCTGATCAAAGAGTCCTGGAAAGTCATCCAGGAGGACATCGCCAAAGTGGGAATAATCATGTTTGTCAGGTGAGAATTACCTTGTGAATTATTGCAGCTTATATCTAACTCACGTTTGTTTGTATATCGCTTCAAATCAGCTTTACATAAATTGCATGTTTGATTTTATCTTTCATTCGTGATGTCAGTTAGCAAACATCAACGTGAAAACAAATCCACGTTAAATATTAATAACAGATAGTGATATGTTAAGACCCGCTGATGCTTCACATTAGCTTAATGACTAATATTTAACAACATATCGCTATATTACGTCATGTCTCGTGGTCCAAACCGATGAAAACTGGAGTATGGCAGACCGGGGCAAGTTGTCCCAATAGAAATCTGATGTAGCCTATTGTAATGTATTACAGCCTATTTAATGTCTAGATTTTAGATTTATTAAAATGTGGTGAATTCAGAGTGACTGGGACACTTTTTGCCATTGAGATGACTTGGAGAAAGTGTCCCAAATTCCCAATCAACCTGAATTCACCCTATATATATATATATATATATATATATATTTGTTTCAATTTTTCAATTTTTCTACCACTTTTTACCATCCAATCAATTCACTACGAATGAAATTAAGTCCCGCCTCTTTTTGCATATTCTTTTTACATTATGAAAGCGAAATGGCATTTCACATTGACTTTACTGTCGTCTAGCATTGTACTTTATGTGTGAGTGTTTTTGTTTACTACAGATGAATGTGAGTTTTTCCTCTTGGTTGCGTTTTTAATGCATCTCTGGCATCATGAAAAATTACGATGTGCGACTCAAAAGAAAAGTGCAAACAGAAAAGCTGAATCAGACTGAACCAGGTTAAAATAATGATTTTGAAGCTACTTTCACAGAGTCTCTAGAGAGCTGATGCACCATTTATATCCATATTAACTTCAGGTGTACTGTACCAGTTACTGTTCTTTTGTGCTACAATGATGCTAAATTTCCATATAATGGCATGTATATAGATGTACTCTATATAAGAGCATTTTTAGAAAGAGTTTAATCTAATTAAAGGCATTTCATACAGACAGTGACTTGAATACACCAAATGTCCAGGTGATGCCTGAGATTGCAGTGGATAAAAAGTGTTATGAGCGCTCGTCTAATCTTTTATTGATTGTTGTATTAAAACTATTAATTTGTATCTAAGCAGTGCTAATTATTGTGTTCTCTGTATTCTGTTATTGTTGCCTAATGAATTGATTTCAGATCTGTATTGTGACAGAAACATTTGCTGAGAGAACAAGCATTTCTTTTTTCAGTAAATTGATTTCATAGTCATTTCTGGGGTTATTTTCCTGGTATCAGTATTAATGGATAAATAGCAGTGATGTGTCCATCAAACAAACACACTGTTGAAGTATATAAATCTATCCGAAGACATTAGGACACAGCAGAACACACCTTTGCGCCTCATGTAACATTGATTTGTGAAACTCATGAGGACGCTGCAGTTTTTGTGTGTGAAACAGCTGTTATTATGAAGATAAGACTGCAAATGAATCTCATTTAAACATTTAAAGAGTTTCAAATCACAAAAATGATGAAAGGATCAGACCTGAGGAGTGTTTGAATGAGATTCATCAGATCCGTTCTCTTCACTAAAATCGCTTTTTTACATGTTTGAAGTCTGTGTCTTTTAATCAGTTGGTGTTTTGGTGATTTTTAGTCTGTGTGTGAATGTTTAATCATTTCAAACTTAAAAGGGGCTATATGTAGATTCAGAAACCCTTGTTTTTAGCGACACCGGTGGCCGTTAAGTGAACTGCAGCCTCGCACTCGTGCACACGTAATGCACAACTCAACGTGATTCAAGG
Source organism: Ctenopharyngodon idella (assembly GCF_019924925.1). Lineage (NCBI taxonomy): Eukaryota > Metazoa > Chordata > Actinopteri > Cypriniformes > Xenocyprididae > Ctenopharyngodon > Ctenopharyngodon idella. The sequence continues at coordinate 23,687,400 of NC_067236.1, forward strand.
CCCGATATACCCACGACGAAGCTCTTTTTCGTACTTCGTTTAGAAGTAAACGAAGCTGGAAATACCTTTTCAGCGATATTAACGATCATCCCGACGCCGTCCACGCTGCTGAGAGTGAGATGAATATGTAAATATGTGCCGCGCGCTTTCCACTCAATAACAAAATAAACACAAAATGAGAAAACAGCCGTTATGAAAACATCTTGATCATAGTGATTATATGTTTGCACCAGCTCTAAGATTCACCGTCATTATGTCGACGGATGAGGTAATTAAAATTACACTGTTATGATAGTTTAAGTATTATTTGAATGCGTGACACATTAACATTACAATATGGCTCTTTCGGCATTATCCTAAACAGTGTAAGCATTCATTTAATGTGTAATTGAACGGGAGAGAAGCTCTCGGGAGCGCACGTAACCGTCACATCATTTTGATTTTCCCGGCAAAAACGTCCCGAGTCCTTCACATAAATATCAGTCAACAGGCTTTCACAGGAAGTCGGGTGACTCGTTTTTTAAGTTTCGTTACAAGCTGTTCACACATTGGCAATAAAAAAGCGATTAATACATGAAAATTCCTACATATACAGCCATTTTAGTGAAGTGTGTTTGTGTTTCTAATGCAGTGACATTTAGACATTTTTACGTTTGACTTGCAGTAAGTTTGAGGCCACTGTAAACATCAGACTAATACTTTAAGAATACATCCAGCCTGCTGTAGTTCATATTCCTGATAAAAGCTCATGAAGTTCCTCATTAAGTGGATCCTGTGACCATGGAGAAGGAACCAGCATGAAGTTGTCGAAAGGATCACAGTGTTTCTATTCCAGGTTTCCTGTCCTGCTGTGGCCAGAGAAACTCATTATAGTTCCACAGGAGAACGAGAAAGAACAAGCACTGATTTCATTTAGATTGTTTTTGGACACTTAAATCACACTTAATCCTTGAATTATGGTCAAATTCAGGATACGATCCCTATGGTGCAGGTCAAATTGACCCTATAATTGGATTCAATATAATACACCAAAAATCAGAAGAAAAAAATAATACTTTATCATTAATGGTTCTCACACATTACAAAAAATGACAACTTATGATTTTTTAAAACTGTAATTACCAACTATTTTTTAGACTTTTTTTCACAAACTAAATTTTATAAAACAGATTTGTATGAAAGCTTGTTTCCACTAGGGAAGAAAAAATAAAAATAAAAGGTAACTGCGTCTTTTTATCTCTCACTTCTAACTTTATAACTCCTAATTCTGAGAAAAAAGTCGGAATTGTGAGTTATAAACTGGCAATTGCAAGAAATAAAGTCTGAATTGTGAGATAAAAAGTTGCAAATACATTTTTTATTTTTGTATTCCATGGTGGAAAAAAGCTTCCATTGTATTGCAACTGTTTTTTGTTTTTTAATATTTTTAAAAACATTTTAAACAGAAGAAGTGTGAAAAGCTTTCCTGCAGCTCAAACAGTAGAAACACAGCGCTCGCAACGCCAAGATCATGGGTTCGATCCCCTGTGAAATTGTACGGCAAAATGTGTGACATTTTGTTCGTATAAAAGCATCTGTTAAATGCATGAATGAAAACGGCCTCGCATCTAACAAAAGTATGTTCTGAGAATGTTTTGCTAACGTTTACATTAAGTATTAAAAACATTATTTCTAAATATACTGAGAATGATCAAAACGCCCAGTTTTTTTTTTTTTTACGTTTTAAAAATGTTTTTCTTCTTTATGTGAACATTAGAGAAAACAAGGGAATGTTTTCACTATTTTCTCATTTTGCAAGTATTATGGGAACATTAATTTTAAATCTTCTCTAAACATTCAAAAAAGAAAAAAAGTAGTAACATTTAAAAATAAAATGAAGACGAACGTCCAACAAAAATGTTTCAGAAAATCGTTCCATGAATGATGTATAAATAATATTTTTGTGGTAAATATTTCATTTCTAAATGTCATTGCATGTGATCAAATATCAACACAAGTTTCATTTACTGCAACAAAAGATGTACAAACACGCTTTGCACCTGAAAGACACTTGATCTGATGAAGGACATTCAGTGCTCAAACACTCTTTGGGTTTTTCCATCTCAAATGTCTGAATGAGATAAAATGCCTCTTCACTTGCAGTGCTTTTATGATGCATCATCATAATAACAGCTGTTTTCGCATACAAAAATGGTTTCACAAATGAATGTTGAGTTCGCAGCAAATGTTCTCGCTGCTGACAAACGAATGTCTTAATGTGCAGCTCATAAACTCCTCATGAACATCCGTTCAGATTCTCATCGCCTCAAACTCAAGCTGACCTGATGTTCTCCAGTCAGTTTATATGATGCATGCACTGTAAAAATGAGTTTTTGAAGTTGTAAATATAACATAGATTATTGGAGTTACTATTTCAGTCTTTCTACTTAAAAACTTATGGTTTAATTCAGTGTTATTATTTGTGAAATTTACTAGTGATTTCTTCCAAAGTAAATCTTAGGCTACACCATTTTTTTCAGTGTAGGCCACTCAGTTGTGACCTTCCTAGTGTGAGAAAAAAGCATGAGAGTTTCCTAGACAACCAAAACCTTCAGTGATTAGACTGTAACAGTCGGATGATTTGATCACACACCGGAACATCTGGAAAATCAGGAACATCCTTCACTGAAACTCTCCGGATATTAAGGAAAGCCAGACAGCGAGGCTAGAAGTCTTAGCAGATCATTATAAACAGGGCCTAAAACTAACTTTTTGTAATGACACCAACATTTTACATACCAGTGAAAATTCACAGTTCTCTATTCCACAGCTAAAACTGCTAGCCTAACTAATATAAATGTAAAACATTATTAAAGACAAGTAAACAGTCAGTAAATAAAAGAAACAAATCAAACTACAAGCAATAGCACAAATAAATACAGTAGAACAAACATATAAAATGAAATGAACACTAGTAACAGTAGTTTTCAGGTATAGAAATTGAATGAAGTAATCAAATGTGAAATAACACTGAATAGTCTTCACTAAAGTTATTCAGTCAAAAACAAAAAAGTGTTTTTTTTCTTTGTCTTTTGTTGTTTGATTAACATTAAAAACAGGCAGCAGCAGGTTTATTAGGCTGCTGTCACTTTAAGAGCTGCACGGATCCAATACACATGAGTTTATTTTCTCAACTGTTTACGTTCACTTAAGACATAACTGACTATGTTTACTAGGATACTTGCCAAGACAGGCATTTTTTGATATAGTTTTGTGTGAATATGTCCGTTCACATGCAATAAGACATGAAAGAGAACTCAATTCAGTATTCGCACGCTGTCTGAGACACGGCTTTCTGTGAGCAAACATCCGAAGTGCGCGCACAGAAAGCCGCGTCTCAGACAGCGTCAGACAATTTTCCACACAGCGTGTGAGTAGCAAATTCAGTTCCCTTTCATGTCTTCTTGCGCTTGAATATTTACATTGTCAAGGCTTAAGCTTTTGTGATGATGCAGCACTGGCCCATCAACCGTCACAAGTGTCGGTAACCTTCGTGATCTTTCAACCGTGCATTAGAACTCATAATTATAAACCAGTGCATGTGTCTTTAAAGTGTGTAGATGATGTTCACACAGTATGTCTGTATTATTATTCTTGTTGTGTTACGGTACTTTAATTAGTATCCTCTCTGTCTTCTGTAGTATTTGTCATTACACATTATCACACATGTAACTCTTGTAACCCTCTTATAAACACTCCTAACCCTCTGGTGCTCTTCGGTTATTTTTTACTGAACATTTTTACTTTTTTAGATTGTTTTACTTCATTGGAATGGTACGAAACTTGGTAAAGATTTTGGCACAATTCGAAAAGATTGAATGGTCCTGAAAAAAATAGTCACACTTGTGCTCCACGGTCAAAAACAACTGCATTGGAAATGAATGTGAGACAAATTTAATCTAGTGGAAACATTTGGTACTGCGGCCAAACAAAATCTTACTGAAAGCTCATTTTTTTAAGATATTAACCTCAAACTTGTTTAGATTTATGGCTTTGATTTTCTCACAGTTTTAGAGTAAAACATGTTTTGGAAAATATACATTTGATATAAAAATTCATATAAAAATAGTATTTTTGTGCATTTTTCAAAACAATAAATGTAAAATTCTATAACTTTTATTTTTAAGTTCACATCTTTAAACTTTTTTCACTTCAGCAATAATCTGCTAAAGTATCATCTTTAAAAAGAGACTAAACTTCAGTCTGTGCTCGAACGAGTTCAAGATTTATTACAGTTTTAGTTGGAAATTTCATTTTCAGGTCCATGCTCAAAAAGTGAATAAATGGATTATAAACTACTGCATAAATATAATTTAGTACCATAGAATCCCCTAAAACACCAAATATATATTAAAAAAAAACAACAAAAAAAAACATTGAACTCAAATATAGTACATTCATTTCATTGAAATAATAATAATAATAATAAAAAAATTGTCATTTTTGCCCACCACACGAACAGCACCAGAGGTTTTCACAGTAATGCCATAGAAGAACCAGTTTTGGTTATTTCAGTGATCAGTTCTCAAAAGAAGCGTTTTTTCTTAGTGTGAAGAACATTTTAATAATCTAAAGAAGCTTTTTCCACTATAAAGAACATTTTATGCAATGCATTTTCCAGAGATGTTAAAGGTTCTTCAAGGAACCATTGACGCCTATGAAGAAAACAACACAAATATATCCACTTCTGAAGAAACAGCTTATAGATCAGTTTGAACTAGTTGAAACCAGCATTAAAATGCCCAAAACATACATACAAACCAGTCGGCTGGTTTATGGATATGGTAAGATGGTAAGACTCTGAGACGAATGGAAGTATTTCAAAGAGCTTCCTCTCAGGAAACTACTTAAATATGAGTTTTGTCTGAATGTGTGTCATCTTTGTAACAGGTTGTTTGAAACCCATCCGGAATGTAAAGACGTCTTCTTCCTCTTTCGGGACGTGGAGGATCTGGAGAGGTTACGGACCAACAGGGAGCTCCGTGCCCACGGCCTGAGGTCAGTATTCACCTGCATCACACCATCCACACTTCATAGTGGTCAAAGGTTCATTCATAGTCATGTCCTGCATCTGCTTACACACACATCCTTACATCTTTGCTGCCCTCATATGATAACTAGGGCTGTCAGCAGATTAAAATGGCAGAATTCTTCCAAAATATAGTGCGTTACATTTACATTTATGCATTGAGCAGACGATTTTATCCAAAAAGAGGAACAAAAGCATCATTCATCAAAGAGCCAACAATAAGTGTAACATACAGTGCCAGGTTTATTAGACAACTATATTAGGAAGTGAGCTAGAGGAGATGAGAAATACAGAGCAGCAATGTTTTTTTAATAGTGTGAGTGTGCGAGTGATGGAGTGCTTGTGGAAGATCAACATCCTGATGTGCGAATGAAACAAAAGCTCTTTATATCACTGCCATGATCTGGTCTGTAACGGCTCATTATTTCTGCTCCCTAATGAACATGAGACATGCATCGCCCTTCTAATGCCTTTACACATATATTTATAAGAGCCTGGATTGATTTCATTAACCTGTCAGAGATAATTAGCAGCTGAAGACACACATCAACTCTTCCTCAAACCAAACACTATAACATATTTTTGGCACAAATTGCTTGTGATGTTCCAAATTTGTAAGTTGCTTTGCATAAAAATGTCCATGAACACATTTGAAATGAGGAAGGATACCAGACTTTGCAGACGGAGAAAAGAAAGATCAATATATGAGATAATATAGTACACTCTAAAAAATGCTGGGTAAAAAACAACCCAAGTTGGGTTGAAAATGGACAAACCCAGCGATTGAGTTGTTTTAACCCAGTGAATGGGTTGTTTTAGTCCATCAGTTGGGTTAAATGTTTGCCCAACATGCTGGGTAGTTTTATTTAACTCAACTATTGTTTAAAAATGACTATATGTCTGGCTTAAAATGAACCCAAAATAGGTTGGAAATTAAATATCAGACACATAATTACTAGACGCAACAATAATAATCAAAAGGTGAACATTAATAAGAAATTTAATAAATGTTCATTTATTAAACATATTAATAAAAGTTCCAACAGACTTTGGGTTCATTTTAAGCAAGAAATACAGTAATTGTTAAACAATAGTTGAGTTAAATAAAACTACCCAGCAGGTTGAGCAAACATTTAGCCCAGCTGATTGACTAAAACAACCCATTCACTGGGTTAAAATAACCCAACCGATGGGCTAAAAACAACCCAATCACTGGGTTAAAACAACCCAACCGATGGGCTAAAAATAACCCATTTGCTGGGCTAAAAACAACCCAATCGCTGGATTAAAACAACCCAAACGATGGGTTAAATCAACCAAATCGCTGGGTTAAAACAACCCATTCACTGGTCTAAATCAGCCCTTTCTCTGGGTTAAAACAACCCAACCGATGGGCTAAAACACCCATTCGCTGGGTTTGTCCATTTGTCAACTTTTGTTTGTCAACCCAACTTGGGTTGTTTTTAACCCAGCATTTTTTAGAGTGTATGTTTGAACTTTTTGAGATGTGGCAACAAGCTTTTGTTAGAGATAGCATATATTTAGTCAGCCAGCGCAGTCCTTCTCGGGGCGACCTGTGAATATTCATGTGGGTCTAGGGCTCCTATTCGACATGTGGGACTTACATCCTCTGATTAGGGGATTGGTTACTCCCGTATCAATTAGACTAGGAGATTGGTTACTCCCATGTCAGGTATTCGACTTCAGATTTGGAGATTATTGTCGACCCAACTCAAGTTCTTTCTTTGTCTGCAGCCAAAATATGAAAGAACTGGGTCTGCAAAATGTATCTCACAGACTCAAACAAACAACAACAGCTGACACACAATAGAGGAGATGTACTTGCCTCTCTTCTTCAAGCCTTGCTGTGCATCGCCAATCAGAAGATTAACCATCATGCCAAATAAGCATTTCCTTCATGCCTAGAGACCTAATAATACTATTTGTATTTGTTTCCAAGTAGGATGATGAGTTTATGCAACACATTTGATATGAGACAAGATACCAGACTTTGCAGACGGAGATAAGAAAGATCAGTATATGAGATCGCATGTCTCAACTTTTGGAGAACAGGTACATCTTCAGGGTGAGAACTAAATGTCTCAATAGAATAGATGACTTTTTAAAGTGCTTCACACTTTTTCCAGCACTTAAAAGCTCTGAGTATTATCCAATTTTAATGTTATTTTTAAAAGTTTTAAAGATGAAGGAAAACTAACCCTTCTAGGCAAACAAACACTAAAAAAAAGACATGAAATTACTACTAGATGCCAGCAGAGAGGCAATTATTGACTCCCTAATATATGGAAAAGTCTCATGAAAAACAAAAACTTTTTCAAATTGTGACTGAATTACACAGAAAGCCAGTAAAGAGCGTGCCTTTTATAATCACTGAAGCTGTCTGTCAGTTCAGTATTGTACATTTAGTAAAAGTAGAACATTTACATTTTTCCCCATAAAAATGTTTTTGCACGTTACTGTTAATAAATTAATTTTATCCGCATCTCAATTCAAGCTCAGTGCTTTACTGTCAAATTTCCAATAAATAAACATGTAATATTATTAGTATCTGCACTTATTAATGCAAAACAAAAGTAATGTGATTAAATTACTATTGTAAATATACATTTTTATGATTTAAAAAAACAGCACCACCTTGTGTAGAACTTAGTAGCACTGCTCTCAAATGTTTGTCTGGAGCCCAAAAAAGAATGATTTTTTAAAAAATAAATAAATAGTTCTAGTAAGTGCTTTGGTTTGAGTGTCAGCTGTACTGCTAATTATCTCTGACAGGTTGATGAAATCAATCCAGGCTTTTATAAATATAAGGCATTAGAAGGGCGACGCATGTCTCATGTTCATTAGGGAGCAGAAATAATGAGCCGTTACAGACCAGATCATGGCAGTGATATAAAGAGCTTTTGTTTCATTCGCACATCAGGATGTCGAGTCTCACAGAGAGAAAAACAAAAGATCGAGAGCCAGTAGTGCTTTATTATAGTGAGAGACGTGACACTTTCAATTACCTTTGATTGATACACATCATGTGACGTGACCGAACACACGTGTGCTTATCTGTAGCCTACATACATACTGTATGCTAAATGTGGGAAAGGATGTGGTTTTAGTTTTTTTGTAAGGAACGCACCTAGATTTTATCTCTATGGCCCAAATGAAATCTTTAAGCAAGCAAAATACCAGATTAAGGTACAAAATTACTTAAATATAACTTAAAATACCACAGGAAAGATTGAGATTCTGACTAAATGAATCTGTTTTTGCACTGTAGTTGTCAATAAAGACACTTTTCAGTCTTACTTCAACATTTCATATTTAATTCAATGTGTTTATTGCTGTTTCTTTGTAATAAATTGCCAAATTTAGCAATTTTTGAGTGAAAAACATCAGCAATATGATCATCATAATCTGATCTAACTGTAGCTGTTTATAGTTGTCATGCAACTAAACAACGGTGCATTAATATAAAACGTGTCACGGTTGTGTGTTTATCTGCAGAATTCAGAGTGAGTCTATAATAAAAACCAGTGTTAAGAGGCACTACATGATGTTTGCTATTATTACCTGACAGCACTACACACCTACAGCGCTCACTAATTCACTGCGTTTGCTCCGGGTTTGAGTGTCGCTGCCGCTGAAATCCCCGGAACACCAATTACTGATTGAATCTCACGCTGCTTTAAAGGCCAAGTGGCTGTTGAGCGGCGCTGGCGGACATCAGCCGCTGTGACCCTGCGGGACGCGACGCAACTGTGACAGTCTGTGTTTGTAATGAGGCCGCGGGCCGCTCGCTCTTCACAGCATGAAAACACGACAACCGACCGACGTGCCCGCGGGCGGCGGCCGCGCTCAAATTAGGCCCGAACAGACATCGAGTGAGTGCTTGATTGACAATCTGTGATTCACACTAAACTTTAGCATCGCACACATTTACCACTGGAGTCTGTTTAGGGAAACAATTTAAATTAGTGACCAGAATGTCTGCCGAATGGGAGAATGTTTTACCACTTAAGAAAAATAAATCATGCTTTGGTAAATCTTACTTATGACACAAGTCGAAATTATGACATGAAAAGTCAATTATTAGGACATACATAGTTGAAATTATGGCATAAAAAGTCAAAATTATGACAAAAGTCATAATTATGGCATAAAAGTACAAATTATGACAAGTAAAAATTGTGGCAAAAATTAAAAATTGTAACATGTTATAATTGATATTAAACGTCATAATTATGATGTACAAAGTTGAAATGACAAGTCTTAATAATGACAAAAAGTAAAAAATTATGACACGTTGAAATTGTAACATAGAAAGTCATAATTATGACAAAAGTAAAAATAATGACTTTAAAAAACTTGAAATGTAAAATGTATGACATTAAGTCAAAATTATTATGACATACAAAGTTGAAATTGACATAAAAGCCACAGTTATGACATACTAAATAATAATTATAATATAATTTTGATGACAAAAAGTCAAAATTATGACAAAGTCATTATGACAGGCTACTAAATTATAACTGATATAAAGTCATAATTATGACATTAAAAGTCATAAGATATAAGGTCAAAACTATGACAAAAGTCAAAATTTTGACAAAAAGTAAAAAATTATGGCATAAAAAGTCAAAATTATGACATGCTGTGTCATAATTATGACAAGTAAAAAATTATTACTAAAATGGAATTACAGCAATCATGAGTGCATCAATTTTTCCTCATGAACAAACACTTGCTTTGATCCCGTGCATTTTGCATCAAAAGTATATTTCATAATTCTTTGGTAAAATTCATCTGATCATGAACCTTCAGTCCAACAAAAGGATTGTGTAAATAATCTTCACATAAATTCACAGTGATTACTAGATGACAAGCTCCAAAAATGACAAATAAAATAACACTACAAACACTCATTGAGACGAGTTTGCATCTAATGTTTCATATTATTCTGACTATAAATCTTTTAAGTCAGAATTGACATTCTAAGTTATTTTCACTTTTCATAATTTTGACTTCTTATGTCATTATTATGATGTACAAAGCATGATTTTTGGCAGAAATGGGCTTCCACTCCTGCTGGAGCTCGTAGTGATTTGAAGGAAAGCTTTAGTAAGTCTGATGAACGTTGTGTTTCCTCCGGCAGAGTGATGTCGTTCATCGAGAAGAGCGTGGCCAGACTCGATCAGCTGGAGCGGCTAGAGACTCTGGCGCTGGAACTGGGCAAGAGCCACTACCGCTACAACGCGCCGCCCAAGTATTACGGGGTAAACATCACGTCAAACACGTTATTTGTGTGCGTGGATTGTTCTGTAACCTTCTTCAGCGCTTCCATCCTGACTCATTCCCTCTACTGGATTGGAAATACAATACAATACAGTTCTGTCATCAACACATCACATGGATCCTAACAGACATTTGCTTTGCTCATCTGTGCAGTTTGTGCCTTTTGTCTTTTTTCACATGTAGGCTAAAATTCTTCTGAGCATGGATCATCTGTGGGGGAAAAATGGTTCACAGTCCATTTTGGTGTTTACTATTATTATTTTTATTTATTTTTCTTTTTGGTCGTTCTTGACAGCTGGGGATCACTGTGAATCAAAGCAAATGTTTGTTCACAAGGAAGAGTTGATGCGCTGATGATTGTTGTAATTCCATCTGTTGCCACTAGAGGCGCAGAAATTACTCACTTCAGCTCTAATGCTGGAAACCTCAGTGGATTGAAATTATAAATTTTACATGAATATATAAATTAATTCCTTAAGTCCTGAAATATTTGGTATTTTGCTGATCTGTCCTGTGTTATTTTAGAAACATTGATATATTATTACACAGTAGTCAACATTTGAAGTGGATCAAAACCTTTCATCAAAGTTGTCCTAAAACTTTCTTAGTTCTAGTTCTTAAGACAACTTTGATTAACTTTTTTGATTCACTTCAGATGCTGACTACTGTAGTTCTGGTTAATATTTTGAATTAGATTTAATTTTTATATATTGTGTTTTCACTTTAACTTTAATTTTTTGTGTTTTTGTCACTTTTCTAGTTTTTTTTTTTTTAAATGTGTATACTTTTTAATTAATTTTTATTTATTAGTTTTAGTTTATTTTAGTTTGCATTGTTTAAAGTGTTAGTTCACCCAAAAATGAAAATAATGTCATTTATTACTCACCCTCATGTCGTTCCACACCCGTAAGACCTTCGTTAATCTTCAGAACACAAATTGAGATATTTTTGATGAAATCCGATGGCTCCGTGAGGCCTACATAGCCAGCAATGACATTTCCTCTCTCAAGATCCATTAATGTACTAAAAACATATTTAAATCAGTTCATGTGAGTACAGTGGTTCAATATTAATATTATAAAGCCACGAGAATATTTTTGGTGTGCCAAAAAAAACAAAATAACGACATATAGTGATGGCCGATTTCAAAACACTGCTTCATGAAGCTTCGGAGCGTTATGAATCAGCTGTTCGGAGCGCCAAAGTCACGTGATTTCAGCAGTTTGGCGGTTTGACACGTGATCCGAATCATGATTTTACACGCTGATTCATAACGCTCCGAATCTTCCTGAAGCAGTGTTTTGAAATCGGCCATCACTATATAAGTCGTTATTTTGGGTTTTTTTGGCGCACCAAAAATATTCTCGTGGCTTTATAATATTAATATTGAACCACTGAACTCACATGAACTGATTTAAATATGTTTTTAGTACATTAATGGATCTTGAGAGAGGAAATGTCATTGCTGGCTATGTAGGCCTCACTGAGCCATCGGATTTCAACAAAAATATCTTAATTTGCGTTCCGAAGATGAACGAAGGTCTTACGGGTGTGGAACGACATGAGGGTGAGTAATAAATGACATTATTTTCATTTTTGGGTGAACTAACCCTTTAACTCTTTCCCCACCATTGACAGAATTTTCCTGCTTTCCTTGTTTTCACTGTTATACGGTAGGGGGCGCTATTACACATCTTCTGAAAGAGCACAGAATCTCCAGATCAAAACAGGCAAAGAAGCAGAAGAAAGAAGTGATAAAAGCATTGCTTTTGCATGTTGTAGTCTTTGGCAAAACTTGATTTTCTCATCTTTTTGTTTAAAATGTTGTTTTTTCATGAAACTTATCCACATTCAAGTGCTGATAAAAAATGCATAAATATAAAACAGGTTTTTTATTTAAAAGCAGAGGCTCTGTTCTTTCTTTTGATATATTGCATGTTTAGATATTCATACAACAAAATATTCTGGGGGCCATTAACATTTTGTGAAAATTATCAAAAAATAGTGGCGCTGGCTGGATTTTTTTGTTTAATTTTATTTTTTCAAATGTTGGCAGGGAAAGAGTTAAAATATTTGATTTGATTTCTGTTTATTTTAGTTCAAGTAACGCGAATGTTTTTAGTCAGCAGTAATGACCCTGTGTGTGTTTCAGTATGTGGGAGCGGAGTTCATCTGTGCTGTACAGCCCATACTGAAGGACAAATGGACGGCAGAACTGGAGCAGGCGTGGAAGGTAACGAAAGAGATTTGAGTTCATTCACCCCCTTCAAACCTGAGGATATTCACAGCATTTCATCCTAAAGTTCTGAGGTTTTTCTCATCTCGTCTTTGATGTATTTGGTTTTTCTCCTTTAGAGAAACTGATGATGTCTGGACACTTTCTCACATTTGTTGTTGTTGGTTCTCTCATTGTTTTGTCTTTTGCATCACTTGTAAGCAGTGATGGGAATAACGGCATTATAAATAAACGGCGTTACTTTTTTCAGTAATGAGTAATCAAACGAATTACTTTTTCCCCCGTTACAACACCATTACCGTTACTATAATTGAGCTCACTGATGAGGTTTTCATCCGAGCACGCTCTCTCTCAGCCATAGGACCTGCAAAGTTTTGTTCTCTGGTGTGTGTGTGTTGGGCTGGGACACACATGCTAACTGAGTGTGAGTAGAGATGATAGACCTGCGAAGCGTTTTGTTGTAAAGAAATAGTACAGGTTAGTCATACACAAATATAATTTTAAACTGATAATAATGTACAATGCTCTGTGTGTGTGTGACATACTAGATCAAAAATATGTGAAACAAGTTTTTTCTAGTTAACAAATAGTAGTTGTTCATTTAAGCCATTAATTGACTAATTACATTTATGTTAATTTAATTTCTTAAATATTGGAGAGAATAAACCATAATAATGAGCATTTACGTAATATAGGCTATACAGCACTCAAGCGCATGAATAAAAAGCTTGCCATAAAGAACCGGCAAAAGTAATGATTATGAATGTGACAAAAACAGCAAGGAGATATTTTTATTGTTTATTAATACAGTAATGTTTTCTGAATCAGTGTTGGCTGAGAAGATGAAGTTGACATTGCTGACTCTCATCATCTCCGCAGTGGACGCGCTTAGAGAGAGAATGCACATTTCATTCAGATTACATAATCAGAGTAGCCTATTTCTTTTTGTTTTGAATTATTACTTTTAAGCTTTCTATAGATATATTTCTCATGTCTGGGAGGCAAGCAGCCTATACGCTGAGTTTCGGTTCATTTAGCCTATAAGACGCGCTCCAGTTCACGCGCAAGTGATCGCGCCGGCGCCTCCATGTCATGATTACATTGTCTGCTATATTTGCTTCTTTATTAAATCCAGGCAATCGGTTGATGAAACATTGATTAAAAAAAAATGAAATTCACTTTAAAGAAAGGCTTTCTACAAAACAAAACTTAATGAAGTGGTCAAAATCATGTCTGACCCACTCAATCTTATGATGTATCCTGTCTTACTTCACTTTTCATAATCAAATATATGAAATTAAAACATAACATATATTTAAACATAAATATAAAAACTACGTTTTCTTTAATGGCTACCAACACGTAGTACAGTACAGAGTAATTTCATGTCATGAGCAAGAGCGGATCAAGAGTCACGAGTCGGATCAAGCATAATTTAATTTTAGACTTATATTTAATGTAAGTTATTTGACATTTGATTTTTTTTTTTTTTTAAAGTAACGCAATAGTTACTTTCCCTGGTAATTAGTTACTTTTATAATGTTACTATTTGTGAGAACTATAACTAATTACTTTTTAAAAGTAACGTGCCCAACGCTGCTTATAAGTGACATATGAACGACTGATCTTACCAAAAATTCATAAGTTTTCAAATATTTTCTTGAGAATAAAATGACATTTTGTCTGTTCTAATACAACAAATTCAGAACTTTACACCGGTAAATCTTAATATATTTTCCATCTCTTAACATTTTCTTAACTCTTTCCCTGCCATTGACAGAATTTTCCGGCTTTCCATGTTTTCCATACGTCTTCTGAAAGAGTACAATCTCTGGATCAAAACAGGCAAAAAAGGAGCAGAAACAAAACAACATAATGAACAAACGAAACAAAAATTGTTCAGAATGTTGCTGTTTTATGAAACGTACCCACATTCAAGTGTTGATAAAATAGCTAAAATAAAACTTTGTTTAAAAGCAGAGGCTCTATTCTTTTTGCTATATTGTATGTTCAGATATTCATTCAACAAAATATTCTGGCCATTCAATTTTTGGGAAAATTATCAAAAACACTGGCGAGGAAAGAGTTAAAAATAGCAAGAGTTTCACGATCATTTTCTGAAAGTAGTCAATGAGATATGATCATATAATTACTACAGTATTTTATGTAATTAGTGATTTGTTGTAATGCCTAAAATTAGAAACAACCCAATGTTAATCAACCCAATTAAAACAACCCAATTAATCATTTTACCTTTTTAAGACACGTTATCCTAGCTTTATCTAACAATGATTTATTAACTGTTTCTCCACCAGCGTTTTTGATCATTTTCACAAAAATTTCATGGCCCCCAGAATATTTTGTATGAATATCTAAACATACAATATATAATAGACAACACTTTTAAACAACAAAATTTTATTCTAGCTTCATGCATTCTTTTTGTATCAACACTTGAATGTGGGTACGTTTCATAAAAAAGCAACAATTTAAACAAAAAGCTGAAAAAAAATCACGCTTCTGTCAGAGAGTTCGTCCGGATTCAGAATGACCAAAACACAGATGGAGTAGATCAAGTCCATCAACCCCCAAAAGCTCTATTCAGTAACGTTAGGCAGTTTTGATTTAGATGCTATTGAATGTTTGATGATCGCGTTAACTTACCATCTATCGATTGTTTCTTCTTCTTCGCCATCCGCTGTGTGAAGCTCCAAGATCACTTATAATATGCCCAGCTGATATTGTTAGGAGTTTTTTTGTCTACTAAAATTTCTTGGAAAGATATTTTTGAAGTGTTTCGTGAGCACAACAATCCAAAAACACATTAAATGACAGTACAACCCACTGAAGCGATGTCTATCCCTCACAGCTGTTAAAATCAAAGATGGCGGTGCTGTGAATAAGGTCTAGGGCGGGAAAAGGACAAATAAAGCGGGTGTTGAATACCCTCAATGCTTACAGTAGTGTTATGAAAAATGACTGGATTAGTAGATTAATGTTTAAAGGATTTTCTAGGTTCAAAACAACATACACTGAACTCATTTTGTCATTATAACCACACCAAATAATCTGTTTTTTTCCCATGTCAAACTTAATTTTTTTTTGGTATATCATCCATGAAAAATGTTTAGTCATGAAATACCACACACAACAACAGGTTAAAACAAGTCATTTGAGAATTTAAAGCTAATACTCATGATTTTCTTGCTGCACATGTATTCTACACCATGTTTACTGTGGGATTATGTAAATAGATGGTGTTGCAGCTGAACTTAGTCATGTGTTTTCCCACTCCAGACTCTGTTCCAGTACGTCACCGGGATCATGAAGGAAGGTTATCTGGAAGAAGAGCGAACCAAACGCAACGCCATGCTGACGACGTCCACCAAAGAAAGACCAGACAAGAGAAACACCATGATTTAAACGGCCGTCACTCATTTCAGACTGTTCGACACAACGCTCAGAAACCTTACGTGATGTGGCTTAGTTGTGTACATAGTGTATTTATTTCAATTCATCATTTTTTACAGCACATAATGTTCATGTCTCTGTTGAAGGTGCCAATCTGATTCTGGAGTCTTTGGGATTTTCTCATGATGGAACCAATGATTGATTATTGATGTCAAACTCAATAAAAGAAATCATTTATTTGCAAATCGACAAGGGTGCTTTCATTCATGTCAGATAAGAAAAGGTGGCAGTTACGCCAAAACAAATCAGCTTTATAAAAACTCCACTGTTAATAAAGGGGATCTTTCAAACTTAAAACACATTCAAAAAGAAAATAGACAGTGGAGAACTGAGATTATTGTAACGGGAGGAGAAAGTTACTGACCGTAATGTCCACTCACCATATAAAATACTGTTTAAATCAAAATATGGCTTGAAATATAAGCTAGAATTCATCAGAGCAACAGAATCTGGCTCATCTGCACCCAATTAACAAAACGCTCATTAAATCTAGTTGCATCAGTCCACTTGAAGACGAATCATTTTTTCTCGGTTTGAAGCAGCGGTTGGCAGGTTTTCAGGTTCTTCCTGATGATTTCGCCGCTGAGAAGCGCCACACAATATCAGACGTTTCGCACTGAAGGTGGCGCTGCAGGGGCTGATGGGAAGGTGGCGTGGCACTGGTGAGTGTTGAATGAAACCTGTCTTTTCCTCCAATACTGTCCGTCACTATGTGGCTTTAGTTTTCTTGCCTTTACTCTTTTTGTCTTTCTTTTTCAAGCCGTCTATGTGCGCTCTCAACAAGTTTGAATACGCCTGGGAAAACAAACCGGTTCACGTCAGTTTCAACGCAGGACATGCAAATATTCAACGTTCAGAAGCAGCATGTTACAGACAATAGACTGATATGAGGGAAAATATTACTGATTATTGTGAACAAATCATTATCGATCTGATTTAACAGATATTAAATGATATAAAGCTTTGTGAATATAGAAATAATAATGACTCACCATTTGAAATTTTATGACTTCTTTGGTGCTGACCTGAAAGACACATTAAAACTGATGTTACAGAAACATCTACTTCTGAAATACATCACTTTATGAATAAATGAAATCAAAGTGAAAAGTGTCAATCATTTCTAACAAGTTAATATTAACTTGTTTTGTTTTTTCCAACTGAATTTGCAGAGACAAAAACAATTGTTGAAATAAATGTGGCAATATTTAAATATGTAAATAAATTAAAGGCACAATATGTAATTTTCGCCACTAGAGGTCGCTTATTCAAAACAAAGGCGGATCTTGATGACACCTTGATTTCACAGAATCAATAGAGGTGTTTTCTTCACTTCTACAGCTGGTGGAAAAGCATCGGGCTCATTCAGAAATCATATTAACGGATGAGATTATTAACGTTACTGTAGTATGAAGCAGAGACGAGTGCTGTGAGCAGAAATGAGGCCGCTGGAGCGATTGCTAATGACAAACGAGAGTGACACACGGATTGAGAGCAGCGGGACTTTTATTATGCCACAGTCGCCGCTTCTGCTTCTTCCGGTCAAGTGTATGTGGTAACGCAGCTCTGTTTATCATATTAGATACATTTGAGTGTGTTGAAAGTGGTTATAATGTTACTCTGTGCGTTCATTTGACAGCTGCTGAGAGACACTTGTTGCACACTGCAGTTAGCTAGATCGATATTAGTCATGGTAAAACATGGTACTCGCGGTAAAACAAGAAAACGAGATTTACACAGTAAGACTGACTGTGTTGAGCTACATAACATGATTAGTTTTCTGTCTATAAATGTAACCAAACAGTTGCTCACCTGTCTAATAAAACACATAATATATTAAAGCGTCTTTAGTGTTTTCATGGTTTCTACAAAATAAAACTGTAAATCGAGGGTAAAGCGGATATGATGTCATTGACAAACATTCTTGGAAACATCTGGGATAATGTAAGTACACAAGTCAACTATATATATATATATATAAAAAACACTGTTCTAGTGATTTCTGGATACTTTAATCCAAAAATCTTACATATTGTGCCTTTAACAAAAAAATAAAGGGGGAAAAGTAAATGAATTGAGGACTAAATTTAATTAAAATGAATTGTTTGTTTTATCAAGCTGTTAATGCCGTTATTTTTCTATTATTAGATTTATATTTATTTATTCATTCTTTCCTTTTGCAGGTTTGTATGGAAGCTTGTTTCCGCCACTAAATAAAAAAAAGGTAATTGCAAATTTTTCATCTCACAATTGCGAGATTTAAACTTATAAAGTCAAAATTGCGTGATATAAAGTCATTTATATCTCGCAATTGACTTTATATCTTGCAATTCTGAGAAAAAAAGTCAGAATTGTGAGATAAAAAGTCGCAAATCACCTTTTTTATTTTCATTTGATAGCGGAAACAAGCTTCCATAGGTTTGGGCCTCCATATGCTCGGGAAACATTTTCTGCAATTGAGAACTAACACACTTCAGCTTTAAAACAGTAACAGAGCAATTGTTTGACTATGAATCAATCAGTCAGCTTGATAACACAAACATTCCTGTACATCTGTCTTTGTGAGGACATTCACTGACACATTTCAATCTCCAGCTCCTTACCTTAACTCTACCCATCACAGCTAAGTGCCAAACTCGAACCCTGACCCTAAACTGACCCTTAACCATCTATGGTACAGAGCTGCCATATGGCAACAATTAATTTCTACTCATTTCCTTGTTATTCAGAAAAAATACAATATATTCCACTATGGGAACTAAAAGGGTAGGCCTTAAGGTTGCCAATGATGTGCTGTTTTTAATTCCCATGACACCTGAATGTCCCTCAAAAACTCACTCTCACACAGAAGACACCTGTAGAAGCGCTCCAGAAATTGCTCTCTTCTCAATGGGGATTTTTTTTGCTAGTAAATTAGAACGTTTTATTCACAAATCAACTCTAACACAGTTTTACTGTAAATTGAGAAAATATCAGTGTTGCGGTATGGAAACTCTGTACCACAGTGAACTGCAGTAATGAATTTCCCCATTGGGATTTTTTATAGATAGCAGAATCAACAATATGATTGCTTTTATTTATTTATTTTGAAGTGTTTTTTGTAGTATAGTTGTATTTATGTATAAAAAAAATTCTTTTCATAAAATTAATATAGCAATATTTTACGAAAGGGGCAAGTTAGCGCTTCCATGTGATAAGAGTGAGGATGAGTTAGCCAAATGATAGGGAATTATAGGGATTAAATGATCGGGATCTACTTATTTTTGGTTTGCTTGAGTTCCAAGTAGGGATGCACCGATACCATTTTTTAAGGACAGAGTACCGATACTTTTTTTCCTAGTACTCGCTGATACCGATGCCTATACATTTATTAATTAAAATTCTCTCTCTCTCTCTCTCTCTTCTTTTTTTTTTTTTTTTTTTTTTTGGTGATGTGACAGTTTTCCAAGCACAACACAGTGAGTTGTCACAAACTTAAAGAACAAAAATTTCACAGTGTCCAATAACCTTCAAAGGGCATAATTACCAATATATGTAATTGTTGTTATATAAAAAGAAATTTACAAACAATACAACAAATACTATAGAGATACAAATTAAATAAACTTGTTTTTCAGATACAGGTTTATTTACCATGTATACATTTATTTAACATATTTTGTTGTATTATTAACATTAATGACAAATATAGGCTACGGACCTTTTAAGAGCGAATCCATGTATACTGACACATATCCTGTTTTCACCCAAATGTTTACGTCCACTTAAGCCAAAACCAACTGTATTTACGTGAGATAATCCACACGATGGACGTTTTGACAACTATTTGTGCATTTGACCATTCAGGCGCGAGGAGAACTGATCGCGCGCTGAGAGAACTGGGATCGTGCGCAAGAAAGAGAGAGAGCGAGCGCTTCTGGTCTGTCATTCATCGTGATTCCACCTATCCCGTCTTCACTAATCGATAACGAATTGTGACTGAAAGCATGCAGTTCACAATGTGTGTGTTGTCATCATTAATTTTGAAGTATTTCCACACCTCTGAGGCTGACATTGTTTCTGCTGTCACTGCCGGGGTCTCTGTGCACGGACAATTCTGTCAGTTACGTCACGTGAGGTATCGGTCTTTGGTATCGGCGGTATTTTTACGAGTACATGAGCTTGGTATCGGGCCCGATACCGATACTAGTATCGGTGCATCCCTAGTTCCAAGTATATAAATCCATCAATTTCTAAAAGAAATGTGCATTTAAATAGAAAAAAAAAATCATAATTTTGTAGAAAAACTACTTTGACCATTTTCCATTGTGGTACAGAGTTGTCATATGGTACCTTTTTTCAAAAATCTTTTTTGATTTGCGTAATTGAAGCTATTTCACGTAATAAAAACTTATTTGAAAAAATATTTCATGGTTAGAACAATGCAGACTATAGAGGGTTAACCCAATCATAACCTGATCCCAAAAAACCAAGTCTTGACCCTCAAACAGAGCCTTTAAAGGCTCTCAGAAAGTGAGGACCAGCCAAAATGTCCTCACCTTACTCTCTTTGTCCTCACTCTGATGGTCTAAAACTCAAACCGCTCCTCACAAAGATATCTGTACAATCACACACACGTAAGTGATCCAGTCATCTTCTCACCACTGTGCTGATCTTCTTCTTGCCTTCTGAAGCTCTGACGAGACATTTGTTGTCGGCCGGTTCAAACGTCTCTGGATGCCCTTTTCTGGGGATCGGCTTCGTTCTGCCATCATCTGCAGACACAGAACACGATTTAACATATAAATAACACAGTGAAGAGCTCAGTCATCATCCTGGGTTGTTGTTATCATTAGCGTTTTTGTTCATTCAAATAAAGTTAAATGAACAAAACAAAAGCTACTTTAAAACATTAACTAGAATAGAGCATAAACAATAGTGAAGTAACACTGGAATTATCTGAGTCAGTAGTGAGTGAGGTAGATCCCTCTGTAGTGCACTAGATGAGGACATACACTTCTTTAAAGTGATGACGACGCTGCCGCTGGTCCTGCACTTCTGGAACAGACGCGTGAGTTCAGTCAGAAACTGCAGAGAAACAATCATAAACATCCCAATACTGTTAATAATTTGACATGGTCCACACTTTTTTTTAATGTTAAAGGGATAGTTCACCCAAAAATTAAAATTCTGTCATCATTTTCTCCCCCTCAGGTTGTTCCAAACCTGTATAAATTTCTTTGTTCCGTTAAAAACAAAGGAAGAAATTTTGTAAAAAAGGCCACTTTGGGCCACCATTGACTTCTATAGTATTTTTTTTCCCTACTATGGAAGTCAATGGTGGCCCAAGTTACAAACTTTCTTCAAAATATTATCTTTGGCATTCAGCAGTACAAAGAAATTTATATAGGTTTGGAACAACCTGAGGGTGAGTAAATTATGACAAAATTTTAATTTTTTGGTAAACTATCACTTTAACAACAACAACCACATTTAAAAATAAAAATAATATTGCATATGTAGGTCATACAGGTGTTAATCACAATGGTAAATTAAATCCACAAGTTATGTATGTTCTGTATGTAATGAAAATCACCGTTTCAATTTCTCACAATATTTTCTACCACTTTTTTTAATACCATCCATTCAATTCACCACAAATTAAGTTGATATGCATTTGTTTTTTTCCAGTAAAATGCTTTCTCAACCCAACTGAATATACTGAGACAAATATAAGCTGCACTGATTCGACCAATGTCATTATATTAATTATTATTAATAATAATAATAATAATAAACAAACAAATGTTGAAAGAAATAAATGCAGCAATTATGGCAATAAAACAAAAATAAATTAGTGTATAAATGAACATAAAAATATAATTTAACGAATAAAACAAATAAAGTTAAAAATAAGTCTCATAGTCATAAGTCATATATGCATTCATCTACTTATTCAAACACTCACTGTAATGCATGTAACGTGTATGTTTAGCTGAAGTACAGCTGTAGATCAAATTTACCAGTTGCTGATTGATTTTAATCTCTCTTTTAAAGGTTAATCACATTTATACTTTATTATGATCATAAAATGAACGAATTACTTTGATTTTCACAATTAAAACGAAGCAGAAACGTCTATGAAAGATCTAGAAGGCATTAGTTGACTTTCCTGCAAATTAGTTAAGATAAATAACAACATGAATACTTTAAAATGCCCTTGAAATAAGCCAAATTAATTCGTTTGTCGACATCACAGGAGCAGAAACCAGTGTGAAGTGTTTGTGAGCTTTAGCTTGCTAACATGTTTGAACTCGACGCCGTCCGATTAAACACGAACTCTCTGAATCTCTTGTACAGTACGAGCATATTATCAACTGATAAACGCGGAATATGACATATAAATTGATCTTACCGCGTCGTTTTCTAATAACACCATGTCTTCAGTGATGAATGAACTGCTAACAGACAGTCTGATTAGAACACGTCGCTCAGCTGCACTGAAGCTCCGCCCCTCTCACGCGCTTCTTCCTGCGCGGCAAAACAGAATCACATGACAACACTGCCGCCCTCTAGCGGCGCCAGATCCACTATGATTTACTATGGTTTTGATGTAGTAAACTCTTACATATATATAATACAAAATATAATTTGAGGACAAAAAGCTGACAAAAAAATAAAAAAATTATGTTTCTTTTGTTTGTTTATACATTAAACAATATATATACTTTAACAATGAAGTTGATACTTATACATACATAAGCTGAAACACTGGAAATAAAAAAAAATATTAAAAAAAAAACACTGAAATGTTATTACATTCAATCAAGGTCAAATTATAATATTTATTTAATTTTATTACATAATAAAATTGTTTATAAAATGAAATGTAGCAGGCTGCCAAAACACTTCCCTTAGAGACATGTAAATAATACATACAAATATAACAGCTGTTTTAAAAATATGTGAGATATAATAGAATTGAACACTTTAAATGTGTGTTTGTAAAGTGTCTATGGTGTGGATTTGAAAAAAAAACACAGCGAGTTCCAGTCTCTGTCGAATACCGCACGCGCGATTAATCGATTTGACTAATTATAGATTTTATTACAACTGTGACATGTTGTAGGCTAGCTGTTTCTAGGTTATGTGTAGTTTGCTATTTTTCATAACAAATGCTATGGAAATGGAAAATGTTATAGTTTGACTTATGGCACTTGAAGTAGAAAATTCTGTCAAACTGATAAGCTTACAGGTGCTTAAATAATGTAATTGTAATGGGTAATAGTACACCACTAATTTTTTTAGGACTACACCACTGGTCACCAGTCACTTCCGTTCACGTTCGTACAGTATGTATTGTTTTGGAACAACTTTAAGTATATTAAGTGTATTTTAAGACATGTTTAAGATCAATTTTAAGCTATGTTCTACGGTGGCGCATTGCTGCCACATATTTTATTTACATAGGCTATTTTTTCCACTCAATTATGTGGTAATAACGAGATATTATGTCGTTAAAACGACATCTTTTCTCGTAAAAACGAGATATGTCATTAAAACGACATATATGACGTGTACGTTTACCTTTATCTGATCTATAATAGAGAATTTATATCAAAGTCTGTAGAATTACACAAGACGCGTCACTCGTATTGTTTTGAACGGGAGAAAGTGCAACGCGCAATATGGCGGAATAAGTCCCGCCTTCTAAATAAGAGCCAATCGCCGATTGGTAAAGTCATCGCGTCACTGCAGCGGCCGTTAGAAGCTCCGGTTCCTATAGAAACAGTCAGACTCGCGCCTCCGAAATGAGAGACAAGAGACGCGCGCTTTAGGACTGCGCATGCGCATTAGCTTGATCCAGCCAGAAAAATACCGTTTTTTTGTCATGATTCGAGCGTTTAGAAACAAAATTTATGAAACAGTTGTTGTCAGATTTCATTGGTGATTTCAAATATAAAATTTAATCGAAAGCTTGGCAAACAGCTTTGGAGAATTTGATGTTTCCCCATTCAAAGAGATAGGAGCTGCACTCGCATGACCGAGAGGCGTTTCAAAGATGGCCGCCGAGTGAAATGATTTGTCTTAAAGGGACTTTGATTTATATAGCTTAAATCAGTGCCTTTATCACACTTTCGCGCTCAAGAAGCAAGCAAATATAGTGTAAAATACCTTTCAATACCTGTATCAATTGCTGTGCCCATAGAGTAATGAATACAATATTATTGTTTTATTGGCATATATCCCAATACATATGCAATTTCTAATAATAAAGCACAATTTTATCATTTAGCATTCCTTATTTTCTGGAAAATTAGTCGCACATGATGTCACATGCATCAGGTCAGACATAAGTTTTTGATAGGAGAAAAAAAAACATAAATCCCGTTGGTGTATCAGTTGTATTTTATTACACTAAAAAATAATGTTGCTAAAATACCGCTAAAAACTAAAATTCTACAAAAATGAGTCTATAAACCTGTATTTTAGGCTATTTCCACAACAAATCCTTAAAATGTAATGGTATTCAATACAAAACAAGAATGAAAAATGTGAGTATAAAATAAACAAATTATAGTGGCATTCATTAGCTACAAAACAATATTTATTTTAAAGCCTAAACTAATTTATTTAAAGCGAAGCTGAAACTGAAACTTTGGGTCGCATTCGGCACGAATCCAAATATTTCTATTTTCGCACTTGGATGCTAAACTGTTATTTATTATGTTAACAATGCTTTGTACTTTACTCGTGTTCCAGTATCCACGTTTTGCAATAACAACACAACAGAGCGGTAGTCTAATTCTTCAGTGAAATAGCCTAAAATTGCTAAAATTTGTTATAATATTCATTCAAGTTAATTTTACTGCACAAATGCAGATTTAAAAAAAATAATAGTGTTTAAAATATTACATGAATTGGAAAAAATATTTTTAAAAATACATATTTTACGCACATATCGCCAATCTAGACAAATACAGTAGCCTAAAATAAAGTTTGTCCATATTCTTAATGATGAATATTAGCTGGTTATTTAGAATGATTAGAATTTAATTCAATATTCAAAAAGGGATTGACTTGATAGTGTAGAACCTATTGTATTGTTCATGCCTAATATACAAATAAACAAAAAAAAAGATGTCGTTTTTACGAAAAAAAAAAAAATGTTGTTTTAACGACATAACATCTCGTTATTACGAGAAAAGCTGTCGTTTTAACGGCATGATATCTCGTTATTATGACATAATTGAGTGGAAAAAATATTCAAAATATGCAAAAAGTTTTAATACATTGGAACCACTTCAAGTAGCCTACATTTAGTGCATGCTGTATTTATTTACAAATCATTTATGATATATATTCTTGAACAGTTAGAATATATTTAAAGCTTAAGTTTAATATACTTCAAGAACATTTTATAGCATTTCAGCTCATTATAAATATTAACATTACACTACTTGTTTATAATGAAGCTATTTTTTTTTAGCGTTCAAAATTTTATATTAAAAAGTGCAAAAGTCTTCACTATTTTATACACTGATAGGACAAAGTCAAAGGCACTTTTAGCACAAAGTATCAAAAGTTACATCCAGTACATGAAAAAATACTATAGTAACTTATAGTAAATACTGTAGTGTTTTTGAACCATACTATAGTAAATTGTAGTGTACTGTATATATTATAGTATTTACAACACTTTGTTAATAAATGCTACAGCATACTGTATTAACTATAGTGAACTGATAAACTGTAATAAATACAGTAGTTTTTACTACAGTAAACTGTAGTGTATTCTAGTATAATATACCCTATAGTTGTAGAAAACTTAGTACAGTCAAAGTCCCTTTAAGACAAGTCATTTCACTCGGCGGCCATCTTTGAAACGCCTCTCGGGCATCCTGGGCATCATGCAGCTCCTATCTCTTTAAATGGGGAAACATCAAATTCTCCAAAGCTGTTTGCCAAGCTTTCGATTAAATTTCATATTTGAAATCACCAATGAAATCTGACAACAACTGTCTCATAATTTTTTTTTCCAAACGCTCAAATCATGACGAAAAAAACCGTGTTTAGGCTGGATCAAGCTAATGCGCATGCGCAGACCTAAATGCGCGTCTCTTGTGCCTCATTTCTGAGGCGCGCGTCTGACTGTTTCTATAGAAACCGGTGCTTCTAACGGCCGCTGCAGTGACGCGATGACTTTACAGGTCGACGATTGGCTCTTATTTTGAAGGCGGGACTTATTCCGCCATATTGAGCGTTACACTTTCTCCCATTCAAAACAATACGAGTGACATGTCTTGTGTTATTCTATAGTCTTTGGTACAGTATTGGGTAAAGTAATTTGTTTATATTATTATAGTTGTTATATTACCATAGCAACTATAGAATTACCACAACAAATTAATTAAAGTGCTTTACTATATGGTTCAAAAACACTATAGTATTTACTATAATTTACTAGTATTTTTTCATGTGTTAGCATATCTGCTTATCATACATGGACATACAGGGGAAAAAAAATAAAAAATAATTCTTTATCATTTTTTAATTCAGACTCCAACGCTGAATTAAAAGATAACACTATAATTCGATTGTCTACATAGTGTGTCATGTGGTACACAACTTGATCTAACCTTTGAAACGAGTCACGGTTTACCTTGTTACCACGGTCTTTCAAAAAAGCAAACAAATACAACAAATAATAACACAACTATGTTACAATTTCGTAACTGATCAAACAAAAGTCATTACATTGTAACCAGTTATTACATAATTTTATATTATTTATTACTTAAATGTTTGTTTTTACATTAAACATATACTTTAACAATGAATGTACACACACACATACATGAGCTGAAACACTGAAAATGAAAAAAAAAAACACTGAAATGTTATTACATTCAATCTAGGTCAATTTATAATAGTCATTTAATTTTATTGCATAAGAAAATAATGTTTAAAATGAAATGTAGCAGGCTTCCAAAACACTTCCCTTAATTCGAGACATGTAAATAATACATATATAATGACACAAATCATATGACATTTATACTTCAAGTTTCATGCATAATAGAATTGAACACGTTGAATGTTTGTTTGTAAAGTGTCTACAGTGTGGATTTGGAGAAAACACAGTCATGGTTCTGCTTGAGCTCAGCGAGTGGAACGGCGAACTGTGAGTTCCAGTCTCTGTCGAATACTGCACTCAGCTGCTGCTGGAATGTGTTTCCCGGCAACGCAGAAGGCAAAGCATCCTGGGAAACCACTAAACCCACTCCGGCAGTGGTGTTGAAGTAGTCAGCTGACCAATTAGACGTGCCTGAACACAAAAACAACAGCAGCAGGAATGCAAAAGCTTTGATTTTTATTCTTCACTTTTAGTTCAGTTCAGTATCCGCGTCAGTTGTTTATATGAAACGGATATATCAAAACTATATACATATATTAGTGCTGTCACAACAATACAAATTAGTACAAATCACAACAATAATTTGTAAATATAGTTTATAAATGTGTGTGTGTGTGTGTGTGTGTGTATATATTAGCATATATATTAGTGCTGTCAAATCAATTAATCGCGATTAATCGCATCTAACATCAGTTTGTAAATATACAGTATATATATATATATATATATATACGTGTGTATGTATGTGTATATATATATAAGGTGTCAAATCGATTTAATCGTGATTAAGCACATCTAACAAAGGTTTGTGTTTATATATATATATATATATATATATAATGTATATACGTATTGGTATGTATATATGTGTATATATACACACATATATGTATATACACAGACATTATAGATTTACAAACTTTTATGTTACATGTGATTAATCGATTTGACACCACTAAAAAAAAATATATATATATATACACACACACATACATATATATATATATATATAAAGCACAGAAAATTATAGGAAATTTAAAAATGCCAATGCTAAAAAGAATCCCTTAATGGCTCAGTTAGTATTAACGTTTCATTAAATTCCTATTGACACACGAGTAAAACCCAAATAATAACTCACCTACATACGCCACTTTATCGGTCACCATATATTTGTTGTGGTTTACTCTGGTATAGGGGATGTGCGACTGGTTTCCCGCTGGAATAATAAACAGCCTCTGTGCAATGAAAAGGATAAACAGCATTTAAAAACAGATTTTTATAGGTGAAATCCTTCCATGACTGCCTGTGTTTATGTCGACTCACCACTGCGATGTTAATGTTGTTAGACGGGGAATGAAGAGCATCTAATGACCGGAGGAAGGGCCATATGGACGGGTCAGTTTCTTGGCCACAACTGACCAACAGACACACGGACACATTCTTCTCGAAGGCTGAGCGCTTGAGAGCGTCTTCAATGACCGGCCAGTATCTGCGTCACCAAACATACAACAACATAAACACACATGAAAGGAAACTAAAAGCATTAGAGCTGGATAAATTCAATGACTCACTCATAAAGACTTCATTTACTGGATGAATCAGCGTTTTTGAACGAATCACTTGAATGAATGATTCAATGACTCACTCTTTAAGACTTGTTTCATTACTGGATGAATCAGTGTTTTTGAATGAATCTCTTGAATGAATGATTCAATGACTCACTTATAAAGACTTCACTTGTTTCATTACTGGATGAATCAGCATTTTTAAACAAATCTCTTGAATGAATGATTCAATGACTCACTCGTAAAGACTTCATTTGTTTCATTAGTGGATGAATCAGTGTTTTTGAACAAATCTCTTGAATGAATGATTCAATGACTCACTCATTAAGACTTGTTTCATTACTGGATGAATCAGCGTTTTTGAACAAATCACTTGAATGAATGATTCAATGACTCACTCTTTAAGACTTTGTTTCATTACTGGATGAATCAGTGTTTTTGAACAAATCTCTTGAATGAATGATTCAATGACTGACTTATAAAGACTTCACTTGTTTCATTACTGGATGAATCAGCATTTTTAAACAAATCTCTTGAATGAATGATTCAATGACTCACTCATAAAAACTTCAATAGTTTAATTACTGGCTGAATCAGCGTTTTTGAACGAATCCCTTAAAGGAATGATTCAATGACTCACTTTTAAAGACTTCACTTGCTTTATTACTGGATGAATCAAGTGTTTTTGAACAAATCTCTTGAGTGAGTGATTCAATGACTCACTCATAAAGACTTCACTTGTTTCATTATTGGATGAATCAGCATTTCTGAATGAATCTTTTGAATTAATGATTAAATGGACTCACTCATAAAGACTTCACTTTTTTCATTACTGGATGAATCAGTGTTTTTTGAACGAATCTCTTAAATGAATGATTCAATGACATACACATGTTTTAACAGTCACTGAGGAAACAATGTCATTGAAGCAATCTTTATCTGAAGCGCCAAGTTGCTTTCTTACTTGATTATTGTAAGACAGAAATAATTATACTGTGCGGCTGAAAAGACTGTTTCACAACGGCTCTCTCTGGATCAGAACGCAGATCTGAATGTTCACTGTGAAAGCTTTAACATACAGAGCCGAATCGTTCTCATTTGGGAATAAGATCGCGTAGGTGTTTGAATTGAGATTTGTGACTTGACTAGACTAGTGACTCCAGAAAGAGAAAACTCATTCACCCGTGATGATGAAAGAACTTCGAAGCGGGATAATACTCCATGACCGAGACATGTATGAAGTCTTGCGCTCCTCTGATGGCCGACAGGATAGCGTCAAGGTCTTGGGTGCGAGAGTCCGGACAGAACGCAGGCGGAGAGGCCTGAGGAAGACGAGAGATGAAGCTTGTTTTACAAAGAAGTCTCTTCTGCTCACCAGTGATGCCATAGAAATATACAGAGCTACTGCTAAAACACTGCTGCTTGTTTCTCTGGCGCATAAGGTTTCTCTAAAATACCGTAAATGAATTTGTTTTTGCGATCCATGACGATATAAGCGAGTGAAATCACCGTGATGTAAACTTGACTGGCTACACCACTGAGGTTGAGCAGCAGCGGACGCTCCTCGTTGATGAAGGTGTCGTAGGTGGACGGCCACGGATCTGGGATGGATGTGTTGGACTGACCCATGACCCAGTACGACTGGAAGATCTTGTGCAGGTCAGCAGCCAAACCACTGGAGTTATAGATCACCACGCCGAGCTCTTTGACCTGGAGAGGTTTATCAGACACACACACGTCAGATTAATCGATCTGAGTCTGCTGAAAGCATCACAACCTTCAAGAAGCAGCTGAAAACAAACCTCTTCCACCGGCACTTAAAGTCTCCATTAAAATCATATTGCAGCATTTATTATAACTGATTTATCGGTGCACATCATTATTGTTTTAAATTCATCTTGAATCAGAATATCTTCTCCTCCCTCCATCTTGCAGCATCTCTTCTCTGATAATGAGGGCGGGGCAACCTGTCACTCACATGAGATCCTCCAATAGCAAACCACAACCATCCAATCAATTCCCCACAGACAAAATCAAGCCCCGCCCTACATTTGTTCTTGTTTGAGAAGCCGGTGTCATGGGAAATGGAGTCCTATAGCTTCAGTTATATACTAGTATATGAACCATGTCATTTAAAAGACATTAATGGTCATTATAATGCATTTTCAAACAATAAGAAACTGGGTCCTAGAGGGGACTCGAATTCTCACCATACCGGATATACAGCACAATAGGGAAGAAAAGACGAGCATAACTTCCGTTTGCCGACTTCAACCACAATACTTTACAAGCCTAAACCAATGCACATGCAAAACAAAACATAAAAAGAGTCTAATCTAGCTTCTTTCTCATAAACATGGCAGTGTATATTGCGAATACTGTTGGCTATGAAACTAATTGTTTAAGCTTCTCTCTTGTAAATCACTTTGGATAAAAGCGTGTTAAACGCACAAATGCAAATGTTGGTTCAGACCTGCGTTAAAGCTCTCCAGTCCATGTTGGCGCTGCCGATGTAAATGTGTTTCCCGTCCACAATCCAGAACTTAGTGTGAAGAATTCCTTTAGTCAAGCGGCCGAAGTTCACTCGCCGTATCTGTATTCCTACATGAAGACACACACAGTCAGGACTGAAGGAAAATGTCTTTTGATCGATTTCAAGATAATTTTTCATTGTTAGTTCATGTTAACTAATTAAACTTTATTGTAAAGCATTACCATAAAAATTAAAAGTTAAAGTAAAAAATAATGCATGTCAGTATATAAAAAGAAACTAGTTTGAAGTTTGTCAAATCAAAAATAAGGCTGACCATTTTCTTTCAGGACTTGTAAGTCTGTTGAATTGTGAGCCACAGTGGGGATGCTGGTCACCACTCGCACGGACACGTTTCTAGACGGCAACGCTCTGAACTCTTCTAAAATGTCTCTGCCCTGAGACACAAAAATGACATGTTAATCAAAAGGTTCAAAACCACCAATATTTCCACATGTAAAAACTGTTGAGTGTGAATGAATCTTACAGCTCTGTCAGTGGTGGAGTTCACGTTGATGTCTTCGGCCGTGAGAGACCAGTAGAAAGACGCCACTTCGATTTGTTTGGTGGCCAAAGACAGAAGATGCTTCCAGGCTTCATACAGGCTTTTCCCAGTGGAGGCGTTTCTCCCGTAATCCATACAGAGAGGAAAACTCTCAACAAGAACAATGCTGGGAGAAAACGAAGAAACAGTCACGTCCAGAACAGACCGGATCAACTTATCATTATCCAACTTACAATCAACTTATTATTATTAAACTAAATCTAAAACTAAAATCGTGAAAAAAGTTGTTGTTTTTTTACCTGAAATAAAAATTATTATTAGGGTTATTTTATTTTATTATTATTTACTTTATTTATTTTTAGGGTTATTATTAACTAGATCTAAAACCATAAACCATTTTTGTTACCTGAAGTAAAGTAAATGTTAACTGAAATAAAATAAAATATTTAAAAAAAAAAAAAAAATGATTTCAGCTATTTGCCAAGGCAACATTTTTTCATTTGTAGTTAAAGTACTAAAATACGTAAACTGAATAAAATAAAACTATAATAAATCTTAATAAAAACTAAATAGACAAAATAATAATAAAATAAAAACTTACAAAACACACAAAAAGTTAATAAAACTTTAACTACAATTTAAATGAAAATGGCAAAGCAACTACATTTGATTTAGCATTAACTGAACTATTTTTATACTTAGGAAAGCTAAGCACATTTAAAGATTTAAATTGTAAATAATTTGTTTAAATGATTTCGCCATGATATCACGGTATTTCATTCGTCCACTGATATCAAATGTGATGACTTCTCTAAAAGATAAACAGTGTGATGATAATAAATTGTGGTTGTATGAGGGGATTTAACTTGGGAAATTCATGCAAGTAAGTTTCTTTTTTAAGAAAATGAAATTGAATCCAAAGGTCAGCTCTCAATGTGCCCATGTAGTCAGCAAAATCAAAAAGACAAAGAGACGTTCGTCTTTTAAACTCTTGAGTCTGAAACTCCAGGAGTGCAGAAGGTGGCAGGAAGTGAAAATATGAAAACAGGAAGTTCACGCACCTGCTCTGCTCATTCGGGATGGCACCATTACAGCATGTCGGAGTGTGATGGGGACTCAAATCCTCATTGATTTGATCTTCGTTCTTTAATTTCTCTATTACCACTATGGCCAATAAAACCCCTAACACGATCAAACCTCCAGTGGCCAACAGGGCAGATAATGAGCACTTAGATTTCTGAAAACAGAAAAACATCACCGCCCATTTTAGATATAAAAGATCAGACCAGTAGATGAGATGAAATACTCTTTAAAAGGATGTAGAATTCAGAAACTCTTGTTATTAGCGACACTGGTGGCCGTTAAGTGAACTGCAGCCAGAAACTGTACGTAAACGTACAAGACACTAAACGTGATTAAAAGCCGATATACTGACGACGAACTTCTTTTTCATTCTTCACTTAGAAGTAAAAAATAAGTTGGAAATACCTTTACAGCGATATACTTTTAACGAACATCCCGACGCCGTCCACGCTGCTGAATATTGAAATATGTGCCTCGCTTTCATCTCAATAACAAAGTAAACATTCAACAAAAATGAGAAAACAACAGTTAATAAAAGCATCTAGCGATGTGGATATATTTGCACCAGCTCTGAAATTCACCGGCATCATGTCGACAGATGCGGTAAACAAAAAGAGAGGCTCTCGGGAGCGCGCGTAACCGTCACATCCTTTTGATTTTCCCGGCAAATACGTCCCGACTCCTTCACGTAAAAATCAGTTTACAGGCTTAAATAGACAACCTTGAGAGATGGAGAAGGTCTCGTTTTTTAAGTTTCGTTACAAGCTGTGCACACATTGACAATAAAATGAGATTAATACATGAAAATTCTTACATATAGCCCATTTAAAGCATCAAACTCACCCTGGTATTGGACACATAATTGTCATGTAAGCTCTTATACGGAGATGTCAGCTCTTGAACATCTCGTAAGCGTGTAGATCTAAAAGCAGAACATGGAGAAGCGGATTGACATCGACAGACTTTGCACAAGCATACAGCTGAAACGTGTTTATATTTCTGTAATAAATCGACACAAAACAAAGAATACGTGATAAAGTGCAGTGAACTTACGCAGTCGGCATGTTGAAGCAGGTGTTGTTTTCTTGTGTGACGCATAAAGGGAAATATTCTCAAATAGTCAAATAGTCATTAGTTCCTCATTCACTTTTCATTTCTGTTTTTTTTTTTTTTTTTTTAAATGTCACATTAACACTTACGTAATGTTCGAAAAGGCTTTCAAACACCTATAGATCACATCTTAAATTTAATTAACTGACAAACATGTTTTCTGAAAAAGATACAGGGAATGATTACAATTATATATACACATGCTGCACAATCCGTTTTAATATATGAATGTTTATGATATTTGAAAATGGCATAAAGAGTGGTGCATCCAAAATGGTTAGCTAATATTCATATTCATGCATTTTATGCATATTTTATGTTAATCATTTATGGCTTATGATTTATCAATATTACTTTTGATTTCATATATTCATGTACTCCTTTATGGTTATTCTTCTTGTTGTCCATGGTGTATGCTTGCTATATTCAATTGTTCTTCAAAGTGTTCCAATGTAACAGGTCATGTTGACACGTTTGTGGTCAGATATTGGACACCTGACAAGTACTGCAGAAGCGATGTTTTTGGAATTAGTTGCTCATTTGAACTCGATGTACCTTTATATCAAAATATGTCCATTTCTATTTCTGCTGACATGTGATAATGTAAGATCTGCAAAATTCCCTTAAGGGGGTCAAAACATCCCCTATATCTTTTTTCATCTATTTTTGACATCTGACCAGTCTATGACATAATGGATATATCCATATGATCTTTTCTTGTTAGACCAAAACATAAGTTTGAGTGCGATGTAAGCATTTCCCTATGCTTATGGTATAAAATGGAGTCGTTGATAGTTTAGCTTTTTCCTTTGCTTTTCTTTGCTCTTCTGCTTCTTCTCTTCTATCTCTCATTTCATTCTGCAAATGTCTTAATTTTGTTCCTTCTTGTATATTCTGATCTTCATCTATTAGATACAATACTCTGGATTTTACAATACTCTAGATTTTGTTATTAACTATTAATTTCTCAATTAATCTGTTTGTCTCTATAATTTTTAATTAATAAATTTGTTATTCCTTATTCAAATTTAATCTCTGACATAATCATTGCTGGACTGCCTGGATCTCATTTTCTCAAGTTTTTGCATCAAAGAGGATCATAATTGTATGATTAAAGGTTCATTATAAGCTTGGATCTTCTGTGAGTTGAATGCACAGATTTTAAGACAGCATTTATTAACAAACTACACTGAAAAAATATTTGGTATAGGATTAACTTTGAAACAATTTTCACTCAGAAATTGCTAATAAATTTTACAAATAATTACAAAAAATGGCAAGTGACATTGAATGTGTAAGTACAGTGTAAGTAAATGGTTACATGTAAAACATTAATGTTTATAGTCTTGTTTTGCACATCAGCATCAAAGAAAAGCTAAATATATCAGAGAAATAGGAACTGAAAATCTCAGCACTCAGACATGTTAATATATTACAATATACTGTATGCATGCTGAATAATATTTCATACCTCATTCAGAGCTCTTGTGTTTGTCCGAACACACGTCATGCAGGCATTAAAGACCATGAAAGTGATTCAGAAGCTCTGGACTGATGTGAGTTAGGATTTCACTTTCATTTCGGCAGAAACACGACTGTGACCAGAGCTTCAATTACACTATATTTATAATGAAACTCATTTTTAAAAAATATGATATTAATCATATATAATTCATTGTTACTGCTGTAAATCTGATACATTCATAATTTTTTTAAACAAAATTAACCACTTTTTTGATTTATTTTCACACAAAATCTGTTGCTCCATCAATGTTCAATACAGACATATATTTTTTTTTTTCTGCAATCATACACAATGAAAGTAGTGAAAAGTAAATTTTTTCTTAAGGTGTGCCTATAGCTGTACCCTATTATATTATTTTAAAGGACAAAAACATGAACTAACTATTAGCTTTACATCATCAAGTCAGCTGTCACTTTACTTTGGCGTGTGTCCCTGTGTGGTCGCACACTTGCAACGGTTCGCATATGTCTGAAACTTAGTGATCAACATGTATTCCCTGTGGTTGTTACACACCTCAGGTAATTAATTTGAAATGTAGGTTTGTCAAAAGAAAAAAAAGGTTCAGTCATACATTTAAAAAGTTTTCTAAGTGAAAATGATGTGTTTGTCACAAACACATCCAAAGAGTTTTTATTACTATTATACATTACTAATCACTCGTGAAGAAACAAGACTGTTTTTAGTAAGCAATAAGGGCTCAAGGAACAAGTCACAGCTGAAGGGTGTTGTTAGGCACGAGGTGAAGCGGAGTAACCCCTTCAGCCGTGACTTATTCACGATACAGCACTAGCCTCGAGTACCTTATTGCTTTTATAAAACGCGGTTACCACACAATACAAATATTAAAGTCAAAAATGTATCAATGAAACTTTCATGAAGTAAAATCACTAAAAGCCTTCCTTCCGCCAGAAAAAATAGTCCCTGACCGTGAACAGCAACAGAAGTTTCATTAATACGCCATTAGATGGCGGCAAAGACTGTCTTTATGAGTGTGTCAGTCAGTAGCGAAGACTTTTATATTGAAAAGACTGAATTGTTGTGAACACGGAACAAGACGCAACTGACAAATGCTTTGACTAGCGCTGTCAGTCACGGAAAACCCCTTAAATGTTAAAAGGACAAGATAATACATTTAAACAGATTTTTTATTATGAACATAGGACTGACCTGAAGGAAAATGCTGAATCTGAATGCAGGTAATAAACTCACCCACTCGATCTCTTTCTCACAATACTCTTCTACATAATACAATAAGTTTCAATGAACAATATCAATTGAGAACTAACAATTTACATTGCTAAGAGTGGTTGCTAAGAGTGTTGTGTAGTGATACACAGAACCGTTGGGTGAAGCGGTCATAGCCTATTGCTATTGACCAATCAGAATCAAGGACAGGAACTAACTGTTTTACAAAAAGAAATTAAACTGTACATTCTCTCCCCCTACACTACCCCGAAACCCATCACAGAAAACACGTCGTAATACCCAATGTTATTATACACATTTCCTCATAAATCATGAAAACACACACACACACACACACACACTATGGGTCGGAAAAACGAAAACCTTTATTTAAAAATGTCTTAAATAACAAAAGTAAAGCAAATGATTGCATTAACCTGCAGTCACCCTGGGTTTTAATAGAATGAAATTGTTACATTTGACTAATTTTGAGTACTTGTCTAACGAGTGAATTTGTTACACTAGATTATTGAAAGAATTAGTATTTACTGTATTAATTTAAAGGTATTTTATTTTGGAAAAAAAATGACCACAAGTATTGAGTATTACTTTCATTCCTTTTATATATAGTTATATTTTTTTTGTTATTGTTTTTGTTTTATTCATTTTTTTTTTTTAAATAAAATTGTTCTACTGTAAAATGTTAAAGCACTACTGCTACTAAGTGCTTAAATTATCGTTAATTATCGTTCATGGATTTTCTGTGTAAAATGTGTTTGTTTGTTAACTTTTCCTTAACGCGAGATTATAATCCAAGTTATACACTTTGTAAGCGTATGTTTAATCGAAGTATGAATTCGAATCATGCAGTTGAGTTTCGTTATAGATCGATGCAACACAACTAGTTTGATTTGTGTTAAGAGATTAAAATATTCTAACTGACCCCCCAGAGTGAGTTTTTTTTAAAAGACGACCGTTATTGTTTCCATGGCGACGCGTCATGCTTGTCACGTAACACACTGCAGCGACAATGACGCTGTATGGGATCGCTATTATTTTGTTTTTCCTTTTTATTAAAAAAAAACCTCTCAAACTTGCTTACCATGTCATCAACTATCTGATATTACGATTCTCAAATATGTATGAGTGTGTTTTGTCGTTTAAAACCCTTTATAAATGATCTTTATCTTGATTTATAATGCGAGATGGGCGCGCCGCCATCTTAGTTTGTGCCACAGTTCGCGCCACAATTCAGTCAGTCGGATTTACAGCAGGTGAATTCATCAGTTTCTCCCAAAATATATGCAAGTAAGTGGCTGGTGAACTGGAAGAATAATAGAGTAAACTTTATAGTTACTTAGGCCCATTATCTGTGTCTGATATGAATAAACATCGGCAAATTATATTTGAATGGATTGTTATTGCTCCTTCCACTGATGTCCGACATCAGTGTGTTTTATAAACTCTAAAATGTATTGTTTTACTGGTGCTTATGCATATTTAAATCTCTGAAACCTTAAAAAATAAAACATTATGTGGCTGAAAACACTGCATAGTTGACAAGAACCGCAGAGCAAAAGCGCAATAACTTTTTTTTTATTATTAGCAGAGAAATATACAATAATATACAGAAATGTACATTTTAATACACAGAAGACACATGCCAGAGCGTACAAACCATTGATTCATTAATCAAAAACTGAATGTTAAATAGATAATAAATTACCATTTGAATTTAAAAGTTGTATAACTAATACAATATTATTTTCATACCAACTATTATAAAAGAGAGATCAATTTTTATACTGAATGCACCTATTATTCCAAATAATGTATTTATTTGACCAGCATCCAGGCCAATAAAGCTTGTTTCTGAAATGTAGCTAATTTTACAGGCAGTTTTTCTATTTTAAAATCACATCTCAAAAGAAGATCTATGCCGCCCACCATGTCAAACACGTTTTGGAAATGTATAACGCATACTATCCTTTTCTTTCATAAATTTAATCAACCAATTAATCTTGAATGTATTGTTTAAAGTTTCAAAACTAAGCACAGATAATCCACCTTTGCTCTTTGGTTTACATAAAATTTCTTTTCTCAAATAATGGTGTATATTTCGCCATAGAAAATTAAATAACATTTTGTATAATTCTTTCCATACATTAGATGGCTTATCTAAAGCAAAAGACACATAAACAGATCTTGATATCCCTTCTGCTTTGGATAGTCAGACCCTACCATTCGAAGCCAGATGTTAAATCTTGTTTTTGTTTAGTCAATTAAGGTGGTAGTTCATGTTTTTACATCCTTGAATTATTGGCTTGAAATTGAGTCTTTCAAATAATCAAATTTGTTTGTGGAATCATAAACCATTTTTGTTACTTGAAGTAAAATAAATGTTAACTGAAATAAAATATTTTAAAAAACTTTGTTTTATTTCAGCCATTTGCCAAAGCATCATTTCTCATTTTCAGTTAAAGTACTAAAATACATAAAACTGAATAAAATAAAACTATAATAAATCTTAATAAAAACTAAATAGACAAAATAATAATAAAATAAAAACTTACAAAACACACAAAAAGTTAATAAAAATTTAACTACAATTTAAATGAAAATGGCAAAGCAGCTACATTTGATTTGGCATTAACTGAACTATTTTTATACTTAGGAAAGCTAAGCACATTTAAATAAATCTAATTGTAAATAATTTGTTTAAATGATTTCGCCATGATATCACGGTATTTCATTTGTCCACTGCTATCAAATGTGATGACTTCTCTAAAAGATAAACAGTGTGATGATCATAAATTGTGGTTGTATGAGGGGATTTAACTTGGGAAATTCATACAAGTAAGTTTATTTTTTAAGAAAATGAAATTAAAACTAAAGGTCAGCTCTCAATGTGCCCATGTAGTCAGCAAAATCATCGTCTTTTAAACTCTTGAGTCAAACTCCAGGAGTGCAGAAGGTGGCAGGAAGTGAAAATATGAAACAGGAAGTTCACGCACCTGCTCTGCTCATTCAGGATGGCACCATTACAGCATGTCGGAGTGTGATGGGGACTCAAATCCTCATTGATTTGATCTTCGTTCTTTAATTTCTCTATTACCACTATGGCCAATAAAACCCCTAACACGATCAAACCTCCAGTGGCCAACAGGGCAGATAATGAGCACTTAGATTTCTGAAAACAGAAAAACATCACCGCCCATTTTAGATATAAAAGATCAGACCAGTAGATGAGATGAAATACTCTTTAAAAGGGTGTAGAAATCAGAAACTCTTGTTATTAGCGACACTGGTGGCCGTTAAGTGGACTGCAGCCAGAAACTTAATGCATAACGTACAAGACTGAAAGTGATTCAAAGCTGAAATACTCACGATGAACTTCTTTTGTCGTTCTTAATTAGAAGTAAAAAGAAGTTGAAAATAAATTTTCAGCGTTATACTTTTAACGAACATCCCAACGCCGTCCACGCTGCTGAGAGCGACAGTTAGATGAATATGTATGTGCTGCGCGCTTTCATCTCAATAACAAAATAAGTAACATTATACAACAAAAAATTACAAAACAACAGTTAATAAAAGCATCCGGTAAAAGCGATGTAAATATATTTGAGATTCACCGGCATCATGTCGACAGATGAGGTAATTAAAAAGAGAGGCTCTCGGGAGCGCGCGTAACCGTCACATCCTTTTGATTTTCCCGGGTCCTTCACGTGAAAATCCGTTCACAGGCTTAAATAGACAACCTTGGAAGTCCAGAAAGGTCTCGTTTTTTAAGTTTCGTTACAAGCTGTTCACACATTGGCAATAAAATGTGATTAATACATGAAAATTCTTACATATAGCCCTTTAAAGTCACGGTGAATGACATCATGCCTCGGCGCTGCGCAGTCCTATCGGCGTCTGACATCAAAGTGCCGCGAGAGCGTTTACTCCTTATGCTTTTGAATCGCTCTCGCGGTACTTTGACGCTGTTGACAGGGCGCGTGAGTTTTGAAGTTATGTTTGGCGCGTTATTGGCTTTATCGGTTAAATTATAAATATACATATGTGTATGTGTCAAAATGCCCATCTTTGCAAGTATCCTCGCAAACAGTCATTTAAAGGCACGTGTTACAGTATAATGGACCCGGGCAGCTCTTAAAGCGACAGCTGTCTAATTTTCCTGCTGTCTATCATTCATATTAATCAAACAACAAAAGAGAAAAAAGTCTCACTGCTCTTGACAATTTTAATAAGAGTAAATATATATTTAATTTACACAATGAAGACTATGCATTGTTTTTATACATTTGATCAATTTATACAATGCTTAGCATTTAAAATTTATTTGTTCTGCTGTTTTTTTTGTCCTATTGCTTGTAATTAGCTTCTTATTCTTATTTCATCACTAACTCTTTACTCGTCTTCAGTTAGTTTTTTATTTTTAACTGACATATAAACATGTTTTCTGAAAAAGATGCACAGAGAATGATTACAAATTATATATGATACTAATATATATATATATATACAGAGCTGGGTAGATTACTTATGAATTGTAATCAGTTACTGATTACAAATTACATGACAAAATTTGTAATCAGTAATATAATCTCTTAGATTACACATTTTTGGTAACGTAATCTGATTACTTTTGGATTACATTTAGATTACTTTTGTGCTAACCCTTATTTGATTTCACATATTGTAGAATAATCTTGTACTATTTTGACAGATACAAAGAAAAAATATAACAAGAGCCTCAACGGATTCCTTTTAAAGTGCAATGTATGGACAGTTAATACTTCAAAATACTAACACTAATGTACCTGTTAGTGTTTGCTGATAGTAACACTGAATAAAACAAAATCACATCTTATGATTTACTTAAAATTAAGTTAATTTAGAAAACAGCAACATTACAAAAATATTGAAAAACATTTTCACAGCAATATCACTGCTACATCAAATCATATCATTTCATATATTATGAATATATATATATATATTTCCCCCTCACCGCCGGAAAACTCAAAGAATCACGAACGTATATAATTGGCAGGTTTATTATGAAAAAATATATAAACATTAAAAAAAAATGAAAAACAACTTACTGCCATTGTGTAAATAATATGTAATCCATAAAAAAGTAACTGTAGTCTGATTACAAGTATTTAAAAAAGTAGTTTACACTAATTACAAGTACTTGATTTTTGGAATCTGATTACGTAATCCAGATTACATGTAATCCGTTACTACCCAGATCTCACATTGAGGCATCAAAATCCGTTTTAATATATGAATGTTTATGATATTTGAAAACAAATGGTAAAATTGCATAAAGAGGATCACAATTGTATGATTAA
Source organism: Ctenopharyngodon idella (assembly GCF_019924925.1). NCBI lineage: Eukaryota > Metazoa > Chordata > Actinopteri > Cypriniformes > Xenocyprididae > Ctenopharyngodon > Ctenopharyngodon idella. The sequence continues at coordinate 23,729,242 of NC_067236.1, forward strand.
AGGTTCGTTATAAGCTTGGATCTTCTGTGAGTCTGTGATTTTAAGACAGCATTTATTAATAAACTACACTAAAAAATATTTGGTCTAGGATTAACTTACAGAAATTGCTAGTAAATTTTACAAATAATTACAAAGAAACGGCAAGTGACATTGAATTGTACATGCAATTTTTTTTTACAGTGGAAATAAATGTTTAAATGTAAAACATTGTTTATAAAGTTGTTTTGCACATCAACATCAGAGAAAAGCTAAATATATCAGTGAAATGGGAACTGAAAATCTCAGCACTCAGACATGTTATTATAATATACTGTATGCATGCTGAATAATATTTCATAACTCATTCAGGCTTTAAAGACCATGAAAGAGAGTTTCAGAAGCTCTGGACTGCTGTGAGTTAGGATTTCACTTTCATTTCGGCAGAAACACGACTGTGACCAGAGCTTCAATTACACATGTAAGAGTTTATATGGAGTTATAATAGTTTAGAGACTAGTATAGATCAACATCATGAGCTCATTATGATATCAGAGTGAAATCAGAAAAACAAAACCTCCATGGAAATAATGACTCAAGAACAAAACGGTTACATTTGAATTCTTTAATGATCTTTAACATAGACAAATACCCTGTCCAACAGAGACAAACAGTGATTTAAATAATCATGTAAATTACTTGACCTTATATTTCCATAACAACAATCAAAAAAAAGTAACAAAGATAAAGAAAAGTCATTAACAGTGTATTTACATTGAATGCCAAAATCTCAATCGTTGCGTTATGAATGCCACAAGCTGTTGAAATTGGTTTGTTTGGAGCAATATAAATGTGCAAATATACGTCAAACATATCTTCATATTCTCCCAAATGCCTGAGGTTTTCATGAGGAGCTTGTGCCAAACGGTTTGATTCTACACAACAACCTACGCAGATTTCGACTTGTGTGCTGAAATCATTAGCAAAGTGACTAGTGATGATGCTTTGAGTGAACTGACACGGACAGAGTCGTCATACCAGTGAACTTTCCCTGTCTTTGCTTCTGAACATGCGGCGGCTGCTCGGCGTCGGTCCGCCGCCTCGCTGGGACGTTCTCGCATCTCGTGACGCGGCTCTGGAACTGCGAACGCCAGCGGAAGAAAACGTCCTGCTGAGGTCAGGGTTTCCTCGTGGATCTATGATTGTGTTGATGACTGAAGGGACACGAGTGAGGACATCAGTCATCTGACCATCTGAAGATCATTATTAGATGAAATGTGAAACATTTAAACTGGCAAGAAGAGAAGAGCAGCATCGACTGACCTTCCAGCTGTTTCTGGACTCTCCTCAGCTCTTTGAGAATTGATGCAATTTCCTACAAGACGAGCAGGTCGATAGAAGGAAAACAAAATGGCTTAATTGATTCAAGAGCAAAGACACGTTTGATACAAACTATTCAGTATTAAAAACTCGGTAACACTTTACAGTAAGGTTTCATTAGTTAACATGAACAACGTCTACAGCATTTATTCATCTTAATGTTAATCTCAACATTTACTAATACATTCTTAAGATCAAAAGTTGTATCTGTTGACATTAATGCACTGTGAATATGAAGGTTTTTATTAACTAACATTAACAAAGGTTAATAAATGCTGCAAAAAAATATTTCTCATTGCTAGTTATTATTAATTTATATATATATATATATATATATATATATATATATATATATATATATATATATATATATATATATATATATATAATTAAAGTTTATAATTATATATATATTATATATATATATAAATAAAAGTTTATTTATAATACTATTAATTTATATATAATTAATAATTATATATAAACTTACATATATATTTATATAATATATATAAGTTTATTTAGAATTACTATTAATATATATATATATATTAAGTTTATATATAATTATTAATATACATATAAAATAAGATATATATAAATAACAATAAATGTTTTATATATATATATATATATATATATATATATATATATAATCAATATAAACATATATAAAACAAGTTATATATATATAAATTAATATTAAAGTTTAGATATATATATATATATATATATATATATATATATAAAAGTTTATTTATAATTACTATTAATTTATATATATATATATATATATAATTATTAATTATATATAAACTTACATATATATTCATATAATATATAATACATAATATATATGTAATAATAAGTAATAATAAGTTTGTTTATAATTACTATTATATATATATATATATATATATATATATAATAAAGTTTATATATAATTATTAACATACATATAAAATAAGTTATATATATATATAAATTAATATTAAAGTTTAGAGATTATATATATATATATAATTATTATTAATTTATATAATAGCCTTGGCTACTAGCTGAAATAAAATAAAATTATATATACTATAACTTTACATTTAAAATGAAGACTGAAAATAAAAATAAAAAACTGGAAATTAGTAATAAAACTTACAAATGTACATCAATGATCCTAAAATAACGCAGATATTAACATAATTTACTACTTCTAAGGTCTAATATACTTCCTGAATAAAAAAACAAAAACAAAAAAACATGAAATTATTTTTATTATTACTTCATTCAACATTACAACTGGTTCAATGAAGTTCAGATTTTATTTAAAAAAAAAAAAAAAAAAAAATACAGAGTACTTATTACCATTTATTCAGGGAAAGGCAAAAAGACACACACCTTGTTTGATGTTTTCAGTGGTGGAGGATCATCAGCCGCATTGATTTTGGCCTCAATTTCACTCAAAACATCCATCTTATTATGAAACAAAACCCTGAAAAAAATATGACAATATGTGAAAATTAAAAAAATAAGTCCTTTAAATAGCAACAAGAGGAATATAAAAACAGTGTAAAAAGAGAGCATGTGTGAAAACACAACTCTTACTTGATTTTCTCAGTTAGTTGCTCTGTGTTCTCACGGATGGCGAGAGACAGTTGGGACACTGGATTCAGCATCACGTTGTTCAGCGTAACCTGACAGGAGAAGAATGAGGGTTACATCTCAAATACAGGAGGACGATCAGCTGAAGAGAAGCGCTGCTACCTCGTCTGCTCTCGGACTCGGTCCCCTGACGGTCGGCTCCGACTCGTCAACCGCCGCTGCAACTGGACATTCTTTCTGGAAATTCTGACTGGCTTCAGGAATCTGGTGCCGCAACTGAACGAGCATGAAAAAAAGGATCATGTGACTCTGAAGATTGGAGTAATGATGCTGAAAATTCAGCTTTGATCACAGGAATAAATTACACTTTACTATATATTCACAGTTATTTTAAATCAAAAAAATATTTCAGTTTTTTTCCCCGGTATTTTTGCTCAGATCAATGCAGGAACAGCACCTCCTCGTGGGCAGATATGGCCGGTCCCATCTTGTCTGTAGAGCCACTCTGAGCTTCTGTATCTCCAGCAACATCATGAATCTCTTGGGCCAGAATAGCCAAATCTTTGGCCAGGTCCTGACTCAATCTAGCAATGAACATGCATAAAAATTACATTTACATTGACATCAAAACAAACATTTACAAAAGTTGGGGGCAATGCAGTACAAGTAATAAGTAATCATTTGAATTCATACCATAAGTAATTTTTCAAAGATGTAACATCTGTGCAATTATTAACTTATTTACTGACAAAAACAACTGGAATGCATGATGGATTTACCTAGGACTACACCTATGATGATTCCCACTGTAATCAACGACATCATCTACACTGGGTACAGTCAATGCATGTCTAAGTCAGGAAGAAAAACACTTGACCACAAGAAAAAAACAAAAAACAAAACAAAAAAAAACACACACATTCAAGCTCAGTATAGCACTACAGCTCTGTAAGAGAGTCTCAGCCAACCGAATGTGAGATTAAATCATTCAAAATGCGGATCGTGGATTGTAGATATTCTGGTGCTTTTTCATTTTTCAGGATTCTAATAGTTGAATTTAAATTTTATTAAATCAAAAAGCATGTTTAATTAAATTTAAATCACGAAACTTATGCAATTTAACAACAATTTATTAAAAGTTACATTTTAACAATTACATTTTAGGGCCCTATGAAAAGTTTCATTTTATCCCAAATTCCATGTTCAGTTTTAAGTTTTAAATTTTTTAAATTTTAATAAATCAAAAAGCATGTCTAATCAAGCAAAACCTTTAACAATTTAGTTTATTACATTTTAATAGGGCCCTATGAAATGTTTTTATTTTTTCAGAAATTCTGTGCCATCCATTTTAATTTTTCTGTTTATGATTTGCATGTCGGAGTCAGGGAGAAAAACACTAGACCACAAGAAAAACACAGTATAGCACTACAGCTCTGAAAGAGAGTCTCAGCTAACTGAATGTGACATTAAATCATTTAAAATGTGGTTCTCTAACTATTATTAAAACAGAGGGATCCTGGATTGTAGATATTCTGGTGCTTTTTTCATTTTTCGGGATACTGATAGTTGATTTTAGTAATCAAAAAGCATGTCTAATTAATTTAAATCACGAAACTTAAACAATTTAACAACAATTTATTAAAAGTTTCACAAAAATTACATTTTTAGGGCCCTATGAAAAGTTTTATTTAATCCCAAATTCCATGTTTTCGGACTTCATTTTCATTCTGTTTTAATAGTTTAATTAAATTTTAATACATCAAAAAGCATGTCTAATCAAGTGAAACCTTTAACAATTTAGTTTATTACCTTTTTTTTTTTTTTTTTTTTACAGTAATAGGGCCCTAAGAAAGGTTTTATTTTTTCAGAAATTCTGTGCCATCCATTTTAATTTTTCTGTGTTTATGATTTAATGTTAAAAGTAAGGCCTTGTCCACACGTACACCGGTATTTTTATAAGCAGAGTTTTTCCTCCTTCATTTAAAAAAAAAAAAAAAAAAAAAAATTGTGTCCACATGAAAACGCAAAAACACGCTATGAAGCGCTCTCAAGAGCATGCCAAACCAACAGGTGGCGATTTAACCCTAACCGTAAAAAAAAAAAAAAACGCCAATCAGAAGCCTGGAAAAAAAAAAGTTATTACCAGTTCTGGCTCTGACGTCACAAGCCAAAATCTCTGGCTTCACCATCTACACAACACTGTAACCGGAGTTTCTAAAAAACTTCACCCTGGCAGGAGTTTTCAAAAATGTTCAGTTTCAGTACTGCATTTGTGTGTGGACGAACGGCCAAAGCTGCGGTTTTGAAAATACCCATGTTCTTGTGGACAGGGCCTAAAACACGGAAGAAAAATTGATATTCCTTAAAAAATATAAAGTTTTAATATCATTATTAATACTTTGAGATGAACATTCTTCTGTAGAATAGTAATATATTTCTAGGTGAACCAAATTTTATTTAGTTTATTTCGGCGGGTTGTCATGAAGACGTTTGAGTTTCAGTGTGTTTACGATAGTTTTTTGAGACATGCAGAACACCTAAATAACAGTCTTTTTGTGGTTTAATATTAACAGAAATTAGTCCATATCGCAATTTGATTAAAGGATATTCATATTTTTTTTTTCATTCTTCGCTTTAGGGTAAAAAGAAGTTTGAAATACGTGAGCAGCGATAAACTGTTAACGAACATCCAGACACCCTCCCACACTGCTGACTGACGTTTAGATGAATATGTAAAGATTTCCACGTTAAAAGAGCCACACCTACCTAGTACATAATCGCCATGGTAGTTCGAAGGTGTTTACCAGCCAGAGCAAACTTTTCTGTAAAGTTCACTTTGGCAAGCCGTTTCGAACACCAAACAAATGTCGTTTTGGCCTGATTTTGTTCGGAATAACGTCATACCAGTTCGTTCTTCAATTTTGCGTGAAGTATATTAAGTGTATAGCCCTACTTTTCCAAAATTTGCCAAATTCCATGACATTCCATGTTAAGTAGTAAATTTTATTTTTATGACTGGATTCTGTGATTCCATCCGCGGAAATCATAGGGCCCTATATTAGGACTGCGACAGTAAATCGATTAATTCGTGGATCGATTCTGAGATTTTCCGAATGCGTCGCAATTCTCTCTTGAATCGTTTCTGAGCGTAGTTTTTAACAGCAGATGGCGCTCTTGACTTGTTTTTAACCGCACACTCAAAGAAGAAGAGTGCTCGTGCATTCGGCCGAGTCTGATAATGTACTTACACCTCAGAATGCTTTTATTACGTGAGATTAATGTAAACAGCCCACTGCAAACACCCTTGTAATTCACTTCAACCTTTTTGAACTTTATAAATGATTATTTTATAGAAAGTTAGAGTGGTGTGTATAAGGAATTGGAAGCAAGCACAATACGGCTGTTTCTAAAGCACGCAGTGCCATCTAGTGTTAAAAACTAAGCTCAGAATCGATTTGAGAGAGAATTCGGAAAAACTCAGAATCGATCCAGAATCATTTCTCGCTTCGTGATGAGTCGATTTATTGTCCCAGCCCTACGCTATATGATCAATCCGTCCTCACCTGGCAATCTCAGCACTATGAGACGTCCAGTTCTGGAAGGCGTCGCTCTCGTGTCCTTCCCCTTCGGAGTCTCTCGAACGGGGTATGGCTCGCACCGGACCTGCTGGATGGGTTCTGGGGTTCTGCTGGGCCCCTGAATGATGGGAGCGTTTGTGTTTAGGGGTGCTATGGTTAGTCTCGAACTCATCCTCAGAGGTGGAGGCGTAGTCTGAACCCTTTTGACGCCTCCTGGAGCCTTGGCCCAGGACATTGGGAAGGAGGAGCGTTTGGTACACCATGTCATCAGAGGATGGGATAGAAACAAAAATAAAAAAGCAGAAGTAGAAGAAGACAGAGAGACAGATAATAAGACACCCGAAAAACCAACAACCACTTCCCATTCGTCAATGGGGTCCAAGTGTCCAAAAGTACTCTAGATTGTTAATCCCATCAGAAAAAAAAAAATTACCTTGATTTTCAAATATACCTGTTAAGTTTTTAGTATGGTGATCTAGTTATTAGGGATGCAAAGGGGCGGAAAATTTCTGGTAAATTTCCAAAAAGTTTTCAAAAAATCCTGGAAAGTTTCCAGAAATTCTGGAAATTTTCTGGAAATTTACCAGAAGTTTTCCACCCCTTTGCATCCCTACTAGTTATCTCCAACTACAAAAATTAGTAATATTGGAGACTAATTACATGGTCTTGTTAGTTAAAGATGGTCATTGGCCCAGTTGTGCGATACAAACAAGTGCACACAAATCAAGTCAATGACCGTTGGAAGAGTCATTCAGAGAAAGTGAAAGAACTGGATTTTACTGGATTGTACTTTTGTTGTTTGGAAGCTCATCACTCTGATAAATGGATGCAAAGCCAAAATAGTCATCTAAACAACGTTTGCCTAACATTTGACCAACCCCCTCTCAATGAAATAAGCAAAAACAGAAGCCATTCGGAAGTATGATACTCACTGGCAGTACTGCTGGCGTATTTGGCACTGCTTGAGCGTCCGCGGATGATCGGCTGCCTGTTCACGGCGTTTGAAACCTTCCGCAGAAGAGCCCTAGGATCCGGCACTGAAGCTTTCCGCACGGAGCTGCCCGACTCTGTGCTGCGGTTTGAAAAGCCCGTCCTGCTTGTGGAAGACTCGGTGTCACTGGGAGTGTTGAAGGAGCCCGTCCTTTTCCTAGGTAAAGCTAAAATGTCCAATCGAGAGAGCTTCTTGCTCTCCTGAGCACCCCGACTGTTTGTCGAGGGATTGACATCGGAGTTCTGAGACGTCCGATCGGTTTCGGTGCCTTCGTTGTCGGAGGCTTCGCCCAAACGGGCACGGCGAAGCACCGAAGCCCTTGTTGCTCTTGGAGCGGAAAGGCTATTGGAGCGACCTAGAGTTTGTTGTACCGTACCTTTGGATTTGCTCGCACCTTCCTTCTGAAGAGGAATAGTGTACTTCTTGTAAGGTAGGGAACTTGATTCCTGGTCGGAGACGGTGTCAGGCCAATGCCGAGTGGTGGGACTTTGTTCTGACGCAAAGTCGAGAGAACTATGGTTACGACGGAGCTGTAAACGTTTGCCTGGATCTGCCTTGCCATCACTGTCCTTTGGATCATCGGAAGTCTTAGGTTCTCTGGAATACTGACCGGTACCTCTTAAAACTCCTCTGAGGACCACAGGCTTCTTAGGAACAGAAACAGAAGCGTTTTTGCCACTGATTGTACTGGAAGTGTCCGATTCTCCCGAGAAGGAGTCCTCCAAATGGGAGCGACCGTTGTTTTCTTGCTGCTCCAGAAGCTTGGCTTCCAGAGAAGCTAGAACATCCTCAGTGTCTTTGAGGTAAGATTGAGTGTCTTGATTGCTTAAGCCTTTAAAAGCATCATTCCCAAAGGGTTGACTAGAAATCTGGGGCAATCTGGACAACTGGATGTCGTCGCTGGCCCTTTCTTTGGTATAACTTTCTTGTCTGACGATGGACACTAAGCTGTCTACACCAAGAGAGTCGTCCTTGCTTGGGTGATCAGTGTTTGGTGGTGAACAGTTGCTCTTGGTAAGACTGCCATGCTGTCGCGTTAAAGTAGCCGTGGAGAATTTGGGAGGTGAATCCAGGTCTTTTGTCTCTTCTTGATTGGGTTGTGTCTTCGGAGACCGGTTCCACGTCGTGTCAGGAGTCGTCCTGTACTGCTCAACCACAGAGCCATCATCGGACTTGCTGGCATCACTCAAGCTGTCCGGATCCAGATCATCTTGGACACTCAGTTTCTGTGGATCCCACTTTTGCTTCGGAACTTGCGAACTCTTCTCCACACCTGACAGGTACGAGTCAGGCTGGATGCGTATCGTGGGCGGTGGCGTCTCAGTCTTCTCCTTCAAAGGAACCTGAGGCAGAACTCGTCTTGATCTGCTGCTCTGACCTGTTTCCGAGTAGTCAGCATTTCGGTTAAGCATAGCTTGGTGGATGATCCTTTCACCAGCTTAAAGACATGATTAATAGGACAAATGAAATGTGCTAGTAAAGACAAAAGCAAAGAAAGCTAGTGAGCCAAGCAAAATTTCCATACCTCCGGCAGAAAGATCAACCTGTGTTGGGATATCAAACAGTCCTGAAGCAGGACCAGAGTCTGAATAGGTGTCCGCCAAACTTGCCCAACGGGAAACCCACCTAGTGCTTCCAGGTGTTAATGACGTCATCGACTGTATCTGTAGAAAAGAAAGAAACCAGCTAATTAAACTAAAAACTTCTATTATATTAAATTGCTTTAAAGTGGTAACTATTTTTTTGATGTTTAAGTTGAGATATTTTCACTGTATCTGTATGTTTATATTACACATTTCACAACATTTTACAAATGTAAATTTTTTAATAAATATTTTGAAAATATTTCTTAAAACTAATAACACTGTCTAGTAAATAAATAATCATTTCTTTGTTTTATACCTTATTTAATTTTTAAGAATTTATTCTTCAATACATTTTTGACTTTATCTTTATTTCTTAACACACTAATTTTCTTAAATTATTTTATGTAATACTTTTAGGTGACATTTGACTTAAATTAAATAATTCTTATAGATATGCACAAAATTGTTAAGAATAAACATTGTAAATATTTGAATACTGTGCAAATAGTTATTAAAACTCTAACTCCAAGCATTCACACTTCTAAAAAAACAACAGCTATGCCAAAGAATTAGCACACAGATTTTTTAAAATTGTATTTATTTTTATATTTTAATTTTAAAATTAACTTTAACCTGTTAACTGTCACTGGCCCACAGTCATTACATATTTAAAACAGTAATATCTTATACTAAACCTAAACTAATCTTGAAAAACTATATATCATTTGAAAGCTTAGAATCTCTAGTTTTCATATTTTGGTGTCTGATTACTGCTACAGAGGAGCAGTAATTTATCAATTTGCAACAAGCATATTTTCATACTCATAAGGCATGTTCAGACCTTTATTTTGAAATAGCGATGAACATGAAAAATCATTAAAGATTGTTTGAAACATGTTTGTTTTCATGCCAAGAGTTCAAAAGATAACATCCATTCAATTGTTTTTTGAGAGAAAAAGGTCTGAAAATGTTTTTAATAGCAAAAAAAAGACATTTATGATTGTGGCGGCGATCTATAACCCACATACATGTTTATTAGAGGCTGAATTCATATCAAATTCTGCCAAACTTCCCATACTACTTCTATATAGGATGTCTACTTCATAAATTGTATAAAAATAATGGAAATATATGGTTCAGATCACTCAAACCATATATGGAAATGGGGGCGCCCTTATATGGTCAGTAATGGAGCTTGGTTGTCATCTAGTGAAAAAGTGTGGTACTGCGCCCAAACAAAATCTTACCGAAAGCTCATTTTTTGAGATATCAACCTGAAATTTAGAACACAACTTATTCAGATTTTTGGCTTTGATTTCCTCGCAGTTTTAGAGTAAAACTTGTTTTGTAAAATATATATTTTATATAGAATATAAAATATATTTTTACATTTTACATTTTCATAAACTTAGACTTCTATAACTTTTTTTCTGTTTCACTTACATGAGTTATTTCACTTTTACAATAATCTGCCAAATTTCATCTTTAAAACAAGACCAGCCTTATGTCTATACTCCAAAGTGAATTACAACCATTTAAGTTTGGATAGTGCATTTTCATGTCTATAAAAAAAAAAAAAAAAAGTGGGGGTGACAGTTAACAGGTTCATTTTTATTTCAATTATTATTTCAATTCTTAATTTTCAATGTTTTTTTTTTTGTTATTCAAGTCCCTTATTCTAAATAAAACCTACTACAATTACGCTGGCTTACTAAATATATCGATTATGGTATTAATGTCAAAATATACCAAATGAAAATATCTCAACCATAAAAAGAGATCAGGCCCTTTAAAGATTCAAATCACCCATTCATAATCACCCAAAAGCAGGAAAAAAAGACATCAAACCATCAAAACAGCTTTGAGAAGATGCCCAAGAAAGATCCTAATAAAATCACAGTGAAAAATAAGATGATTGCAGATAGATCTACTGATGCCCATGATCCGGAGCGAGCATGCCAACGTTTGTAGTCAGGTGAGAGTTTACCTGTACTGTGTCACTACGGTCTGTTGGATATTGGCCCAGTTTTGGGCCTGAGCTATTCTTACTGAGCAGAAGACTATCAGTGTCACCAACTATAGTCTTAACTGTTGCTGCTGCTGAGGTTTGGCTGTTGTCGCCAACACCAAATACCTGTTAATGATAAAGCATGCATGAATTATGAAGGTCTGTTCCCAACTGATTTGAACTCTTTGACTCTTGACTGGGTGAATTATTCAGAAGACACTTGAAATGTGATAAAATACTAGGGAAGTGACTGAAATAACCTGAATAAGAGAACTGAAACAATGGCTTCTAATAACAAAATAGTTTGTGGTTTCTTGAAGCTGCTCGAATATAGGGGTGGGCGATATGACTAAAATCTTATTTAATGATATAAGAGACATTTTATTTCACAATAAAAAAAATATATCATAATATAGTTATTATACACTGCCTGTCCAAAAATAAAGTTGTAGTTTGGATTTAAATGAGCAAATACTTAATAGTCCATTTCCATTACCCTTCAAAATGCGCAATTTGAAATTGCGAATTGAAAATGCGCCCAATGGAAACGTGTCAATTTTGCAAAAACTCCCACATATCGCAAAAAAGTTTGAGGTGTTTTTTTTTTAGGCAATTCGAAAAAATATTTAGCAAAACTGCAATAGAAATTTTTTCACATTTACAGTGTACGTAAAGGTTGAGACGGCATGGTATGTTTGAACAGAAGACGAGTTCTTTATTAAACTCAAAAAAGACTTATGGGAATACTGGATTCTAAACAACAAAGAAATGCCACAATTTATCAAGACCTCGAAGCAGATATGAGGGAGAAACACCCAGAAACACCTCATACGTGGCCGCTTTTAAGTATAAGGGGCTTTCCTTGCCATTAAAGGGTTAGTTCACCCAAAAATGAAAATAATGTAATTTATTACTCACCCTCATGTCGTCCCACACCCGTAAGACCTTCTTTCATCTTCAGAACACAAATTAAGATATTTTTGATGAAATCCGATGGCTCAGTGAGGCCTACATTGAGAGAAAAGCCACTGAAACTCTCAAGATCCATAAAGGTACTAAAACATATTTAAAACAGTTCATGTGAGTTCAGTGGTTCTATCTTAATATTATAAAGCGAAGAGAATACTTTTTGTGCACCAAAAAAAACTAATGACTTTTCAACAATATCTAGTCAATTTCAAAACACTGCTTCAGAGCTTTATGAATCTAATCAGTGGATCGGAGGGCCAAAGTCACGTGATTTCAGCAGTTTAGCCGTTTGATAGGAGATCCAAATCACTGATTCGAAACAAAAGATTCATAAAGCAGTGTTTTGAAATCAGCCCATCACTAGATATTGTTGAAAAGTCGTTAATTTTTTTTTTTTGGCGCACAAAAAGTTCTTGTCGCTTTATAACATTAAGGTTGAACCACTGTAGTCACATGAGCTGTTTCAAATATATTTTTAGTACCTTTATGGATCTTGACAGTTTCAATGGCTTTTCTCTCAATGGAGGACTCACTGAGCCATTGGATTTCATCAAAAATATCTTAATTTGTGTTCAGAAGATGAATGAAGGTCTTACGGGTGTGGAACGACATGAGGGTGAGTAATTAATGACAGAATTTTCATTTTTGGGTGAACTAACCCTTTAATGCTTGGATAACACGCCTACATCTCCTTCGATTAAATATAATGGATAGTGCGGTGGCTGAGACATACGCAAACCTACCAACATCCGTTGCCATGATTTTTGGAATGACTTATTGCAAAAGGAAAAAATTACGTTTTAGTCGCATAACATCGGTTAATGGAAATGCCATCATTTCGCAATAGTTATCATCGACATTTAGAAAATATCGTAAAAAATCTGTAATGGAAACCCGGCTTATGACTGGATCATTCCTGCAGTGATTAAGGCCTTGTCCACACTAATGTTATCGTTTGAAAACACATCTTTTTCTCTATGTTTTGGACTTCCATCCACACTGAGATGGCATTTTTGTCAAGGAAAACTGAGGATAAGTTTGAAAATGCGTTTTTGCGTTGTAGTGTGGATGGTGAAAATTGAGGTATTTGAAAACAATGGTGCATGTTTAGTCATGTGACGCATATTGTACCCATAGATATCTATAGTTATACCGGCATTGTTGTGCCTGCTATTTACATTAACAGTATTGCTCAAGATAAATGCTCTTTTGTACAATCTTTGTATTACATTTCTGCAAAGATGACAGAATTTACTCACATTTGCTATATATGCAAATATGCTTTAAACCCGATTTTAAACACGACCTGGGCGCAACAGTGAGCGATATTATACTAATAAAATGATCGTGCCTGAAGAATAGCGTGAGAGCTTTATTATATCTGCTCTCTCTGCATCATCTCGTGAGCTTTTAGTATGTGTTACGCATGTGCAGTAAGGGGATTTAAGCGTTTTCAGACGTTTCAGTGTGGATGAGCAACTTTTGGAAAATACTTGAAAACGCTAGTGTGGATGAGGAGAGCTTTTAAATGAAAACTCGGTTTTCAAATGTCTCCAGATTAATGTAGACGTAGCCTAATATTTCTGGCATGTTATGTTTGGCAATAAATCCTTTAACCCTAGCTTTTTAGTTCTTAAACAACCATGTTGGAAGATGTATCCCATGGCCATTTATACCAGGATGACAATGCCAAGACTCATCAGGCTCAAATTGTGAAAGAGTGGTTTAGGGAGCATGAGGAGTCATGTTCAAACATGAATCACATCCAGTTTTCAGCCAACTTAAGACATAACCGAGAGTGTTTACGTGAATACTCCACGTGACAATTAGACCATTTAAACAATATGCCGCAAAAGAAAACTGAATCTGGGATTGCAGGCTGTCTGAGAGGCAGCTTTCTGTGTGCTCTTTTTTCCCACGGCTTCTTGAACTTAATATCTCTTTTTAACATCAAGCACATCCCACTCTTTATTTTCTCATTCATGCATGTTTCTTTATCACTCTAATGTGTCAATAACATGTAGTTATATAAATGATACAGCAAAATCTCTATCAATAGACACTTGACATCGTCGCCATGATATATATCGTCATACCACCCAGCCCTACTCAAATGTGATGTCAAGCTGAAGTGACGGGGTTGTACCTGATCGATTAAGCTCCGTGCCTCCACAACCTCTTTGTCTGGTCCCTCGGCTTCAATGGTGTAGGTTCCCGCATCACTTAAACTGTCATCCTCTTCTTGCTGTGGAGTTTTGGCCTCCGTACTGCTGACTTCCATGGGCGCAGAGGGAGATCTGACTGTCTGATTCACGGTGTGATTTTGTGAATGAGAAGTGGCAGGAAAACTCTGATGTGTCACAGAGGAGCCAGAGTATGTCGTAGATGTAGAAGATGGGGTCTTATGGTCCCATGTGGAGGAAGGACTAGGTTTCGACACCCTAAGCAACTCGGCCGCAAAGTCCTGCGACAGTTTGGACCTCCGGCCGATGCTGCCGAAAGGTTTTGACGCGGAGCGGGAGCTAAATTCAGACGTGCTCATACGGACTTCGCTCTTCTCCCGTCTGAGAGAAACGGCCCGCTGAGGACCTTCTGAACCTTTGAGGGGAATCGTGAACTGCTGTGTGGGTGGATTATGTCCGGATGACGATGTTCCAACTTTTCGTTTGTCTAACTTGTTTTTTAGAGCAGACTGGAAGTCAGGAGAAGACATGTTATTGGTGAACGACTGCGAGCGCCTTTTCCGTTGAGTGTCGTCAAAGAACTCGACCATAAAAGCTTGCTGGGGATCTGGTTTGCCTTGGCTCTTTGAATCTGGCATGTAGTTATTTGGGTAATCTTCTCCCTCCAGTTGTGGCACGATCTTTTGTGACCCAGAGTGGGACACTGACTGAACCATTTGCATTTCTTGTGGTTCTTCCAAATCATCATCTTCATGATGGTGTGTATCTAGAAATAACATGTCAACATTTAGAAAGTGAATAGCAGGCACAACAAAGCTGGTACAAGCATAGGGCTGCAAAATTAATCCGCACACGATTTGGCTGCGATATTTTTATGCACAGCACGGCTAAATGCTGCTCCATCTGAAAGCCAGAGGGCGCTCTCGTGCAGAAACTAATATTTATAACTAAACATGCGTCATTGTTGATGGATACCTCCATTTTCGAAGTCCATACTACAATGAAAAAAATAACACTCCAGTTGGGAGAGCGTCCTCAAAAAGCTCAGTTTTCACTGGACAAAGTGCTGTCTCAGTGTGGACGGAAGGACAAAATGCAAAGAAAAAGAGGTGTTTTTAAATTTATCCAGATTACTGCAGACATATCCTCAGATAACCTTTCCAAACACACAAAAATTATTCTAGGTTTACCTTTGAAGCTCTTGTCTGACCCAGACTGCTCATCTAGACTCCTCAACATAGTGGCGTCGCTCTGCACCAACCAATCAGCAACTTTGTTCTCCACCGACATGACCTCTGTAAGTCTGGCTATCGACTCCTTGGTGGGGATCTTGCGCGGGCGGATGGAGAGCTTTGAGACGTGGTCCTTGATCTTCATCTTTCCAGGGGTTTGGTCATCAAACTCAATGGTGAAGGAGGCATGGCCCTGTACCACTGGGGGTGTGGAAGGGGGTTTGTGGTCCGTGTCTTTTGTGGGGATCTCTTGGACTTCCAGGGATGAAGTTTTAGGCTTTGGATGGATCTCCTTTGTGGGAATCTCAAAGTAGCTTGGCTCCTTGCGGTAAGAGTATCCGGACTTGCCCTGGCCATCGTGAAGTTCATCTGGAGAAACGCTGACCTCACATCTGGTACCATCCTTGTGGTTTTCTGTGAAAAGACATCAGCGTTAATGATTGTTCATATAAATTAATAGTGTTTACTATTTTTGAAGCGTTTACACAACACCGTTTTCAACTAAAAACTTTGGCCATTTATTTACATGACAATGGCGTTTTAGGGGCCTGAAAATGCAAACTTTTGAAAACGATACCGCTATTGTAATGTTTCTTTACAAAGTGACATCGCCATCTACTGGCCTGGCAGCATAATACAGCGTTTTTAGTCATTTTCGCGGATCATTTTGACAACTTTGTCATCTGCACATGATAAACGCAAGGGAAACAACTTTTCATGAGTTTCCTGAGATCCTAGCAGCAAACCATTGAAATTCTGAAATGTTTTGTGACTGTTATGTCGTAATAAAGCCTCATTTACTGAAATCACGTGATTTTGTCAGTTTGATAAGCACTCCAAACCACTGGTTCAAAACAAAAAATTCACAAAGGTTCACAGAAAGTGATTTCGAAAGCATCAATCACTACAAATGAACTGCAAAGACAGATTAAGATTTGTGCCAACTCGTGCGCGTGACGTACAGAAGAAGAGCTAATTCACTTAAATTACTTAAGTCACTCCTGCTGTGAGGATACCTTAGTAAGGTCAAGTGTTTATCCAGGTGTAACACGTGTAAACTTTCCAGCATTAAGTCATTTTCTGTCCAAACTAACACCAAATTGCAGCATGGAGCAAAAATATAGTTTATATTTAATATACAGCTCTGTGAAGTTGGATTTAAATTGCAAAATAAATAAATAAATTTTTTTTTTAGAAATTAAAAAAAAAAAAAAAAAAATTACATATACATATATATACATATATATATATACATATATATATACATATATATATATATATACATATATATATATATATATATACACACACACACACACACACACACACACATATATACACATAAATAATACATGAATTTAAAAAAATAAATAAAACAAAAACTAATAAATAAATAAAACTGGCGGCATTAATTATTTTAGAAAAAAAGAAATAAAAACATCTATATTGAAATAAATTTTATAAAATAAATTTAGGTAAAATAATATATATTTAAAAATAATACATGAATTTAAAAAACAAAACAGAAAAACTAATAAATAAAAAAAATTAAAATAAATAAATAAAAAACTGGTGACATTAATTGTTTTAAAAATAAAAATCTATATTTAAATAAATTTATAAAACAAATTTAGGTTAACAAAATAGATTTAAAAATACATGAATTCAAAAAATAAATAAAAACAGAAAAACTAATTAATAAATAAATAAATAAATAAATAAATAAATAAATAACTAGTGACATTAATTATTTTAGAAATAAAGAAATAAAAACAAAATCTATATTTACCTAAATTTGTTTTATAACTTTAAAAAAAAAAAAAAAATTATATATATATATATATATATATATATATATATATATATATATATATATAATGTATATATGTGTGTGTGTGTGTGTGTGTGTGTCTGTGTGTGTATATATGTATATGTCACCAGTTTTTATGTATTTATTAGTTTTTCTGTTTTTATATATATATATATATATATATATATATATATATATATATATATATATATATATAAAACAAATTTAGGTAAAAATACATTTAAAATTACACGAATTTAAAAAAATAAAAAATAAATAAAACAAAGACAAATAAACAAACAACCAAATACATGAGTGGGTTATTCAGCATGAAAAATCTCATTTTTAAACCATGTGATAAATCTCAAATCTAATTTGACTGTTGCAGCTGTTTAGGATAAAATCTCATTAACGTGGATTTAATGATTATCATATCGTGGCTGGTCAGGACACTGTTAAACACAGGCATGAAACGCCAAAGAAAACAAACGGTCCATGAAAACATCACTGTCTGAAGAGTGTGTAACAATATCCAGAGAAAGTGATAAAAACAGACATCTAGTCTAGATATTAAACGCTAATGCTAAAACGTGACTCTTACTTTTGCTCAAAAAAACCAAAAAGCACTAAACTGAAATGGAACAAATGTTTCTATGGTCACCCTTTAATCTCTGCAGAAAACTTTGAGAAGTGCTTAAGACTGGAGAAACACAATGACCTTCTCATTGGACTCCTGGCTAAGACGGCTGCTAATCCATCACGAGGCTGAACTGGCTAGTCCGACATGTTTTAAAGCTCACGCCAGCGTGGAGTTTAGCGCTGAATTCCTCAGGCTCAAGATCACCCAACACAAAAGGATTTGATCTGACTGCTGCTGCATTCCTGTCCACACATTTCACACACTTTAACAAGCATCAGAGACTTGATGATTTCAACGGATTGTTTTGTATTAAATAATTTGGCGATAGTGAAACTGACATCTTTGGTACTCAAAAGCGCTATAATATAAAGTCCCTGTGTAAATCTTTTTCTGGGATTGGGTTTGATGATTCATGAGGCACAGTTCAGACCTGTATGATGTTCATGAGCGCTCGGATCACAACGCTGACCTTTTTCTTCGTCATCTTCACCCCACCAGGACGGCTGGCCGTATAGAGGCGTGGGTCTGGACACGGGCGGATCTGTGATGAAACAAGGGAACAGGAAGAGTCTGATGAAATGGCAGAAAATTTGATGAAATGGTTACATTACTTGTTTTAAAAATAATACAAAAATAAATAAATAAATAGATTTAAAAAAAAAAAAACTATACAAATAATAAAAATATTAAAAATCAATTTAATACTAAATAAATACATAAGTGACATTACCTATTTTAGAAAAACAATACAAAAAAACTAAAATAAATGTAAAAATAAAAATACAATTTAATATTAAATAAAGAAAAATCATAATAAATAAATGACATGACTTTTTACAAATGCAGAAAGAATAAAAAACATTTAAATAAATTGATAAAAAAATTGAAATGTACGTAATTAAAAAAAAAAAAAAAACTATAAAATACATCATAAAAATAAATACGTGACTGCTTATTTTAGAAAAAGAAATAATTTTAACTATATTTAACTATATTTAAATACTTATAAAAAATATAAATTAGGTATAAAAAAAGTAAACATTTTAAACAAACAAAAAAGAAAAACTAAAATAAAATCGCTGACATTTTTTTAAAATACAATTATAAAAATGTAGGTAATTTTAAAAGTAGGTAAACTATAATAGAAATCATTGAAAATCTTTACGTGAATACTGATTTTAGTTTTAGTTTTTTAATAATTTAAAAAACTATATTTAAATATTTATAAAATATATAAATTTATGTACAAAAACCATTTATAAAATCTAAAAAATTTAAACAAAAACAAAAGAAAGAAAGAAAGAAAGAACCTCCTTTCACTGTTGAAAAGGAACCAAATTTGTTTTTAAACCCTATTAATGTCAGTGCCAGCAAACACAGCAGCTTGATTTAAAACCAAATTAAATGGTTGGAAAACGTTCCTGCATATTCTGCATATTTGGCCTGAAGCCCTCAGAGAAGCAACAGTAATTTAACAAACAACACACTGGCACTAGAAAATGAAGAACAGTCTCGACTCCACCCGACTCCATCTGTAATCAAAGCATCTAAACTGTCAGCTGCAGTGTTAATCTACCAGCCTACTGTCTGTCAGAGATAACCAGTCACGCTGGTTAAAGCAAGCCACAGCACGGACACTGTTGTCAGGGCGACGCTGTTTAATATCAACAAAGACAAAGATGGAGCATGCAGGAAACATGTCACTTAATCAGAGCAGGGAGCAGCCGAAAATCAGGACTAGCTTATTTGGAAAGTTATGGAGACACGTCACAGATGTTGACCCACTTCTGACCGAGGCAATCGAGTTTGGGTGGCGATACTATGTTTCACCCTTGATTTTAGACACACAGCAACATCCAAAGGTTCTTTATTGGCATTGATGGTTCCATGAAGAACCTTTAAACTTCCATTGCACAAAATGTTCTTTATACTGGAAAAAGTTCTGTAGATTTTTAAAATATTTTTCACACTATGAAACAGTGCAAATAGGACAATGCACACAGCCGTATTGCACCGTCAGCCCATTTCACGGTGCGGTTTCTCGGCCGCCACAGAGTTAAATTTGTTAAAGTGGACATAAGGCCATGAAATATGACTCACTGTCTGAAACAAAGCCAAATTTTGAGCACTTTTTACTGTATCAGTCTGTTTTATGGACCCTTAAACTTGGCAAATAGGACAATGCACACAGCCGTATTGCGCCATCAGCCCATTTCATGGCATGGTTTCTCGGCTGCCACAGAGTTAAATTTGTTAAAGTGGACATAAAGCCTTGAAATATGACGCACTGTCCTAAAGAAAGCCAAATTTACAGCACTTTTTACTGTATCAGCCTGTTTTATGAACCCCTGAACTTGGCGAATAGGACAATGCACACAGCCATATTGTGCCATCAGCCCAATTCACAGTGCGGTTTCTCGGCCGCCATGGAGTTAAATTTGTTAAAGTGGACATAAGGCTGTGAAATATGATGCACTGCCCTAACGAAAGCCCAATTTTGAGCACTTTTTACTGTATCAGCCTGTTTTATGGACCCTTAAACTTGGCAAATAGGACAATGCACACAGCTATATTGCACCATCAGCCCATTTCACAGCGCGGTTTCTTGGCCGCCACAGAGTTAAATTTGTTAAAGTGGACATAAAGCCTTGAAATATGACACACTGCCCTAAAGAAAGCCAAATTTTGAGCACTTTTTACTGTATCATCCTGTTTTATTGACCCCTGAACTTGACAAATAGGACAATGCACACAGCCATATTGCACCATCAGCCCATTTCACAGCGCGGTTTCTTGGCCGCCACAGAGTTAAATTTGTTAAAGTGGACATAAAGCCTTGAAATATGACACACTGCCCTAAAGAAAGCCAAATTTTGAGCACTTTTTACTGTATCATCCTGTTTTATTGACCCCTGAACTTGACAAATAGGACAATGCACACAGCCGTATTGTGCCATCAGCCCAATTCACAGTGCGGTTTCTCGGCCGCCAAAGAGTTAAATTGTTATAGCTTCTTCTTACTGGTACAGAACTAGGAAAAAAAAGTTAAATGAAATAAATAAAAGTAATAAAACATGATTCAGTCCCATGAGTCAGTTGGGCAGGACCAGGTCAGAAAGCACAGGAAGCTCAGGACAGAAACTTTCTCATGAAGTCATTCTGAGATTGAGTTTTTACTGTTATCCTTTCAAAAACCCATGCGCTTTAATGCTTTTTAAAATGTGTTTTCATAGGTAAGCTACATACAATATTTATTTTCTTAATTTAGTAATGGGTTTAGTAGGTGTGTTTTGTTTTGATTGTTTTCAAATTAAAATTATGTTTTAATTTTTATTTTCTACATAATTATTAGCTTTTCATCCCCTCGGAGAACAACAGAATCCTGCTCTATGCCATGCTGTCCATCTGAACTTGGAAAAATCACATCATCTACAAACAGAAGTCGTTTTTACCGGATGATTCAGGGCTTCCAGTTCGCTCAGCCGTGAAACCTCTCATTTTCCCATGAGCAACACTATCCCTCTTTAAGATCCCTAAACAAACATGTCTCTGTTCATTCGCATTTCTCTATGCTGATGCTTTAATAGTTAGTGTTGGAGGTTTGATCAGATCACTAACCCTCAGTATGAGCTCTAGTAATAGTAATGACTGACTTAGCAAATTCTACTGCACATGAAGACAGACGTGTGAAGCACACAAGTCCAAACAAATCAAACGCGCTCAGTGAGAGTCTGGTAGAGCGAGTGTGACGGTAGTTTAGCAGGGCTTAACAGTAATCCCCTAAAGGTACATGTTTAGTCAATGTGAAACAGATTAATCGAGTCCCAGTGTCTGGAGTCTTCAAGATAAAGAGAACGTTTAACATTACACTAATGGGTATTTTAAACACGAGTTAATGAAAGGGCAGAAAAGCCTTTTAAATCACTAACAGCCAGCAATATTCAAACTAGACTTGCACTTCCTGAAGGAAACAGTAGCGACTGTTAAGGTAATTCAGCGAGTATGCAAATATTACAATGACATCATCGCTGTTGGTTAGATTCTGAATGCTGAACATTATAATCAATGAATAATGATTTACAGACTTTTATCTTAAAATTTAAGCCAAGCAAAAAAAAACACATGGCACACCTACACTCTGAAAAAATGCTGAGTTAAAAACAACCCAAGTTGGGTTGAAAATGGACAACCCCAGCAAGTTGGTTGTTTTAACCCAGCGATTGGGTTGTTTTAACCCAGCGATTGGGTTGTAGTGATTGGGTTCTTTTTAACCCAGCGATTGGGTTCTTTTTAACCCAGCGATTGGGTTGTAGTGATTGGGTTGTTTTAACCCACCGATTGGGTTGTTTTAACCCAGCGAATGGGTTGTAGCGATTAGGTTGTTTTAACCCAGCGATTGGGTTGTAGTGATTGGACTGTTTTAACCCAGCGATTGGGTTGTAGTGATTGGACTGTTTTAACCCAGCGATTGGGTTGTTTTAACCCAGCAAGTGGGTTGTAGTGATTGGGTTGTTTTAACCCAGCAAGTGGGTTGTAGTGATTGGGTTGTTTTAACCCAGCAAGTGGGTTGTAGTGATTGGGTTGTTTTAACCCAGCGATTAGGTTGTTTTAACCCAGCAATTGGGTTGTTTTAACCCAGCGATTGGGTTGTTTTAACCCAGCGAATGGGTTGTAGCGATTGGATTGTTTTAACCCAGCGATTGGGTTGTAGTGATTGGATTGTTTTAACCCAGCGATTGGGTTGTTTTAACCCAGCAAGTGGGTTATAGCGATTAGGTTGTTTTAACCCAGCGATTGGGTTGTTTTAACCCAGCGGTTGGGTTAAATGTTTGCCCAACCTGCTGGGTAGTTTTATTTAACTCAACTATTGTTTAAAAATTACCGTATTTCTTGCTTAAAATGAACCCAAAGTATGTTGGAAATTAACATGTATTTATATTTTTAATAAATGAACATTAATTAATAAGATTAATGAATAATAATTAAACAATAAACATTTATTAAATTGCTTTTAATAAATGTTCATCTTTTGATTATTATTGTTGCCTCTAGTAATTATGTGTCTGATTTTTAATTTCCAAACTATTTTGGGTTCATTTTAAGTCAGCCATACAGTCATTTTTAAACAATAGTTGGGCAAACATTTAACCCAATCGCTGGGTTTGTCCATTTTCAACCCAACCTGGGTTGTTTTTAAACCCAGCATTTTTTAGAGTGTGTGACTGAAATTATCTAGAAAGCAAAGTTTGTGCAAAAACGAGATAAATAAATTTGAGGAATTTGCTATGGAAGTAATAAAGTGCAGAAATATCACATTTCATCTGTGGCTCAAAGTCAGGCATGGCACGGAAATAAAAATAGTGATCCGTCTTGTTGGCAAGAACTAGCTAAAAATATAACGTTTTATAAAAGAAATAGGCGATAAATTCATTCACAAGGCAAATCTTTGAAAGGATGCAAGTCTCATTTTTAAAGCCAACACGAAACAACGTTCAATAACCTATTTTACTTCTGTAATGTGGCATTTCCAAATAAGTAGTACTTGATTTTATCAATCAGAAATTATTGAATTGTGAAAAGTGTCTATATATAGATCGTTTGAGAGGTGGAGAAAGTCATTATCTTCATGATTTTTCATTATAATGTAAACACTTTTTTCTTTATAGTACTGATGAATCAATCACAATAAGAAACATGAATTGAGAAAGTTAATTTTGAATTAAGAGAGTCAATTTTGATTTCATGTATTTCAGTAGTACCGGTGATGTTTTTCCGCTCTGTTTTTTCGGATTTAGCACGTGGTGAGTCTCGGCGTTTCTCATCTGTCTGGATGTGCTTCTTGGTTTCCGGCGTCTCTTGACCCAGCTGAAGCTGACTGGTGTATTTTTCATGCTGGAACCCAGAGAACATATAAATTACATGAGCGATCTCTCAACACACAAATACTGTATGAAAAACCCACAGTGTTCAACAACCAATGGATCATTAATTAGCTCATGCCATTTCAATTATTCTGGTTATTTACAACTTCTTGTATATATGTATTCCTGTGACATGCTGCTAATTACCACACACAAAAATTAAAATCAGCCTCTTATTTTTATCCGATTTCTTTCAAACTCAAATCAGTATGATGTCAAAACATGGCAGATGTAGATCTGTGAAAGGATTCTTGATGTCTTAAATACTGTTGCCATGGCAACATGTCAAACTTTAATATTGTTTTAGGGTGTTTTTGAGACTCTTAGCATGCTTCAAATTGCATGAAACTTGACACACACGTCAAAGATGTCGTCCAGTAAACATCGACAAAGAAATGGGAGGGGAGGAGGGGTACTATAGCGCCACCTTTTGACAAAAGAGGGGGGGTTAGTTTTGCCTAGTCACCAAACTCAGTACATATATTGGTCTCATCAAGCCGAACAACTTTCTAATTTACAGTCATTAGCTCCGACCAACCGGAAGTCAGCTATTTTGGTTTGAAAAAAAAAAAAAGTCAGTCTTTTTTCCCCTTAAAATTTGAGAAATCTACCTTGAGGGCTTCCTCTGGCACTTTGTGTTGGCTCCTCTCCAGGATGTATATGTGTGAATGTGTGAACAGTCAAGAACAAACACACTTACGAAACAAACCATACCACAATGATCAGAGAGAAAGGACACAACAGCGGGACAAAACTCATTCGAACTGCTTGTAGCATCATTTCTATCGAGCTGAGCACAACACTGTCCTGAACAAATCTGTCTCATAAACAAGAAAGCTGCTTTTCTGCTCATTATCTGCAAGGTTATTATTTCTCACGGCAGGTTTACTGGATTTTGCTATTAGCGAAATCAAAAGCCCTGAGTCAAACCACAACGGGCTTATATGCCCATTTTATTCCGTTTTGAGTTTGAGGAAGGATATCATATCCGAAGCGAATGACATCTGATAACTTCAGGGTGATGTACGTCTGATCAGGGATGCGAAGGTCATTCACGAAGGTCTGAGGAGACATGAGATGACAAAAAAAGGTTTTGTCAATGTTAAACGCTTCACCAAGACTCAATATAAAAGCAATACTGATAGTGAATCATGACTACACACACATATTCTTCAATGTACATTTTTATACAAAAGTTTTCAAGCATCAAAATCAAGCATATAAAATCCATACTTGCATGCAGAAATTGAAGCCCTTCTTAAACATGAGAGCTGCTGTTTCAGTGTGATTTACACATGTTTTTCAAATAAATTTAAATTAAATTCATTTTCAAATTAGGCCCGCCACAATCATGAATTTTGTAAATAATTGTGATTTAATTCTGTTTTGTTTATGTCACTTACAGTGATTTTTTACTTTAAATCATATATAATAAATAAAAATTATAATAAAATAGACCCACATGATTTACTTTAATGGTGTGGAAATTATTTTGTATATAAAATTAACTATAATATAGTTTCATATATAATATATAAATACATATATATAATTAATATAAATAATATAATTTAATAAAACTATAAACATATTAATATAATATAAAATATATAATGTAATATATTTATATAATTTATATTATATATATTAAATTATAACATTAATAAATTATAATATACAATTTATTATATTATTTATATAATTTATATATTATATCGTTATATTATATTATAACATAATATAATACATTATAATATAATATAATATAATACAATAATATAATGCAGTCTGATTAAACCCATATAATATAATATATAATATAACATTTATCTAATTTATATTATTGTATTATATTATGTTATAACAATATAATAAATTATAATATAATATAATTTATTATATTATTTATCTAATTTATATTATTATATTATATTATATTACGTTATATTATATTATAACATAATATAATAAATTATAATATAACATAATATGATTGATATAATATAATATAATATAATCTGATTAAACCCACAAA
Organism: Ctenopharyngodon idella; assembly: GCF_019924925.1. NCBI lineage: Eukaryota > Metazoa > Chordata > Actinopteri > Cypriniformes > Xenocyprididae > Ctenopharyngodon > Ctenopharyngodon idella. The sequence goes on from NC_067236.1 coordinate 23,755,147, forward strand.
CCTTCATTTCGAATGAAGGAAGTCCTTTGACTATCTTTATGAACTTTACAACAGTGTTTTTTTGGCAAAATGTGATTAAAATTTACACTGCACAATTATTGCAATTAGTTTGAAAAACGACGATTAGATACAGGCCCATTTCAAATGGTACTTTGTAAATTGCACCATTTGACCGAATTGCACTAATAATTTTAACCAAGAACAAGCAGCCCTATATAAAATCCACATTTGTATTTGTGCATGCAGAAACACGCAGAGGACGCAGTGAACTCACCCCGTTGAGGCTGCCCAAGTCTTTGACCAGGTGCTCGTCCGTAGACGTGTCATAGTTGATCACAGCGTGTTGTTTGTCCACACTGCGAGACTGCGAAGGTGCAAAGAACAGAAAGCAGATTAGCTACATGACCTTATCATAAAATAAACGTGCACGCAAATCCAATGTAAATGCTACAAAGGGCCAGAAAACAACCTTTAGTGTTAAAACGTCTGCTGATATATTTACACAGTGGGACAGAGTGGTTTAAAAGAACAGAAGGCCTGTCTGGAGAACAGAGCCACGGCCAAAGAGTGTGACTGCACAATATTATCAGCGTAGGAGGGCAGAAAACAGTCTTGTCTGTGGAGAAAATCCTATCAGTAAACTTGCAGATAAACATTTACATCTGGCCACAGGAAGGCACAATTACCCAGCATTATCAGAGTCAGCAGTCTTCATACATCAAAGCAGATCTGCCCACACTCATTTACAGCCTCATTAGTGAGCTGATGTCATTGTTCGGAGCCATCGAGAGACTCTGGGACTTCATTATAGTCTGCGCAAAATGTTCCGCTTATTGAATCTAACCGAGCCTCGGAGACCCGTGTTGAATGGGTTTATCTACGTAGGACATGATGCATTTGCCTTTTCTGTCATTTTTTACATGCATCATATGAATGAAAGTACACTAAAAATGTCATTGCATCAGATAACAAAACATTTTAAATGACTAATAATGATGCATCTTGAAAGAGATTTGAAGCAGCGCTCTGACATGGTTGAACGTACGCCAGAGTTCGCGGCTGGCGAGGAATGCAGCGGAAATTCATGAGCAGAGAGGGAGAGGCCGAGGTTTGGACGCATGAATAGACAGGACGAGGCTTTTGACTCGAGCAAACTGCTGCGGTGAGAGGGCCGTGCCGAACTAACCGCAGATGAACACAATCATATAAACAGATTCAAAACACTGCATTCTAGTGTCAGCAGAACAAGAGACAGAGAAAACAGAGCGGGACATTTGTTTGAGTTTGAGTTTAAGAGAAAGACTGTGTCAGTGTCAGTAATCGACCCTACGCTGAAGGTTACTGTTGCTCAGACTTCACAGCACGAGCTGTATGAATGAACTGGAGATTTTCGTGGAGTGTGCATTTCAGGGATAGTTCACCCAAAAAGAAAATTTATCCCATGATTTACTCACCCTCCAGCCATCGTAGGTGTATATGATTATCTTTGGAAGAGTGACCTCTGACCTGAGGCATGACGTATTGACGAACATGGAAACGCAGAGGATAGAGCAAAACAAAACACCAGTCACGAATTAGAAGTCTAAATTAGAGAAATATCGGAGGATTTCATTATAAGAGAAGAGTAGGCTTATGCTACTCCTACATCCTAAGGTGTCCCTCAGGGGTCTGTTTTGGGACCTATTTTATTTTTCTTGTATATTAATAATATTTGTGACAGGGTCAATGACGTGACGGGTCATTTTTTTTGTTCAAAGACCTTAATAATAATAATAATAATAATAAAAAACAAAGATGACATCCAAAGTATGTAAGGTAGTACAACTACATCTCTTTTATTGAATCCAAAAAGTTTTAATTATATTTTGCGACATATAAAAGGTATTTTAAAGATTTTGAAGTGTCAAAAGGTCATTTGGTTTAACCGTCCAAAGGCCAATACAGCCAATTCATTTGTGATTAAAATATCTTAAAATGTAATAAATGTATATATTTTTTATTCTGGCATGATTTTATAACATCATATATCAACATAGTGCAAAATGGTATTAAAATTATGTGTAGAAGTCGTTGCTTTGTTATGAGAAAGAATGTCCGGAAAAAATTATTTCATTGATGTCATTCGGAGTAACCGATATAAAGGGACCATTTTGGATCAAGTCATGTGGTCAATATAATGTGACAGGATGTGACATCATTCAGACACCGGCAAAGGACCACATGGTCATGAAGTAACTAACTCTCTCTTAACTATTTGAAAAATTCATGTTTTCACTTGATCATACACATGTCCCGAAACATCAGTTCATTCAGTACAACCGCTATAAAAGAGAAAATGTTGTAATATTTTAAAAACTTGTACTAAATGTAAAATGTTGGATTGTCCTTTTTCTAGCTAGCTAGATATCAGCATTGTTTGAAAATATCGTCATTCGGTGTAACCAAAAGGGTCATTCGGTAAAACTGAAATTTTGGTTAAACCGAATGACTTTTTTGATGACAAATTTTGTCCATCTTGTAAATAATGACAAAAGCAGTGTTAACTGATTATAAAAACCACATAATCTCATTGTTAACACTTGATAAATCTTCAAAATTAATTATATGATATGATTTGCTATATTTTAAAAGTTCCTCGGGTCGAACAGAGCTAGGCTTTAAATATAATGCTTCTTCTGCTTGGAAAAATTTACAGAACATCTTAAAGCTGACTATGCTTCCATCACCAAACGAGTTTAAGTTACTTTTAACAGATTGTGTTTTATCCTTTATCTTGATCTTTGATTGTGTTTTTATGTGTATTTGTATGTTTATATTATTGTAAAATTAGTTTTTTAACCTGGTTAAATAAAGAATGAATGAATTAATGAAATCCTTCGTCATACATCACGTCAGGGGTTACTCATTTGTTGCAAGTCGACTTGTGTAGGCCGTCTGCCGGAAGCTAGTTATTTTAGTTTATAAATATTTAAATATGGATATTTTTCTTACAAAAACCCATCGCTTTACTTCAGAAGGCCTTTATTAACCCCTTGGAGTCGTATGGATTACTTTTATGATGGACGGATGCGCTTTTTTGGGCTTCAAAATCTCGCCCCCCCCCATTCACTACCAGAAACAAAACACATTCTATGTGGAAATACCTCCAACAACTCCAAAACGTAAAGCGAGGCGAATCACCTTTATTTCTATAGCGCTTTATACAAAACGGATCATTTCAAAGTAGTGTCACATTGATAAACAGGAAAATAACAACAGAATCGATGCAAACTTTAAAAAAAAATGAGACAAATTCTGCTGTAAAGCAGCTCTAAAAAAACAAAAATGTCATTATTCAGATCAATTCAGTTCACTGTTGATTCAGTTCAGTTCAATAACAGTCAATGATGCAACGTTAGTGTTATTATCCATCTCAATTTAGTTCAATTTTGGTTCTCATCCGGTGTAGTCTTGTCAAAAGTACTGACCGCGATACCAACAGCGCTCAAAGCGTCACATTTTTAAAATTTCAGCACCGACTTGGTATCATGGTCGGTACTTTTGACAACACTAATCCGGTTTCAGTGCAGTTGAATAGATAGTATTAGTGAATATTAATTGTCTTTTAAAATAGTGATTACATCAAAAACATGATGTAACTGCAGCTGTGTGTGTGTGAGTGTGTGCATCTGTAAAAAGTGTGTATTAAAGTACTCCATGTGACTACAGTGGTTTATCCTCAATTTTATGACGCGAGTGCTTTGTTTGCTTTAATGTACTTTAATGATGTCTTCACTGCCTTTCTGAGGCTTAAAAGTGGTAGTTGCGTCGACCGTCAATGGAGGGACAGAAAGCTCTCAGATTTCATTAAAAAGATCTTCATCTGTGTTCAGAAGATGAACGAATGTCTTCTTACAGATTTGGAACGAAATCCCTTTAAAGCCACGGATCAGTAAGGCACTGCAGACACGTCCTATGTGAAAGCACAATGAGTGTGTGCCGATACGTACTACAATACATACTGCATACAGAGTATGTGGGAACCTGGCGTAAGGGTTTGGATTAGGCACTCAGGTGTGATGGGTAGGGTTAGAGTAAGGAGATTGTGTCAATGAATGTCCTCACAAAGACAGATTGTGTGTGTTTAGTGTCTGACCTGTAGCATCAGTTCACAATCCTCTCTGCCCACAAAGATCATCTCACGGGGCAAACGGTGGCGTGTGCCGGAGCTGCTCACCAGGAACCACGACGTCACGCTCATCTTCAAACAGCTCCTCAAAACTCCATCAACTTCCTGCAGGAGGAAAATCATCCGTCATATTCTGAGAATTGAGCTTCAACTTCCTAATCATAACGCAGACTCGTGACAACACAACTGTTAAAACCATTTGAAACATTCTGATGTATAATATATTAAACACGCATATTTTATGATTTACATATTTGTAGTGAGATCATTTGAATATATGGGAACTTTCATTGAGGAACAAAGTTGTATCGATCAGGAATTGATTGTATGGAGGAAAAATTTATTTTTAACACCAGAATAGAGACAAACCCGGATGTGCGTTTGCTAAAATGGTGGATAAGGACTATTTGTCTATTGGTTAACATTATCCAACAGTCATCTAACAGCATTTAGAAAGAAAATGAGTGGATTTTGATTTCACATCGACTTTGAAATGGTGAAAAACATGAAATAGCAACATACACTTGATTTTGACAAACTGTTGAAGTTGCGACATAAAATGAAGGAGAAATTTTCTAGGTCAATTGTTAATTTGAACAGCCTCAAATCATGCTGGATCACATATAATCAATCAATCAAACTATAATCAATATGTCAAAGTGAAATGATCCTGGTTTGTGTTGCTGGTATCAAGGTAAAGTTGTTATAATATTCAGATAAGCAAGTTTTTTTAGTTTCTGATGTGTTTAAAATTGATTTGATCAGGACAAAGTTCCTTTAAAAGACTCTCTGACGGAATCTGTATGGAAAATAACACATTAAATCAGAAACAGACCAACATCTGTAAGGTGTACAGTGTAAAATAAACTATTAAAGCAGCAGAGACGGAATTAAACCCTATTAGCGACTAACAAACCTGTAAATCAACATTAATTAATATCAAACTGAAGAGTTCACGAACTATATGCGGATTTCCAACGGTAATCCAAACCTCACAGTCGATATTCCGCGTTCATGAGCCACAACTGCAACATGACAACACGAATAAAGCACAACAGAGCCATTTAAACATATAAACACACACAAAAGAGACTCAAACGAGGCAGAACTGATATCATTGTCCAGGTAAAACACTCACACACCTTCTTCAGTGAAGCTCCGGGCGGCTAAAGCTCAACAGGAAGTTTATTCCTGACATTCCCGAACATCCGAGCGCTTAACGACACACTTTACAACATCTAAATATGAGCTTAATCCGTCTCCATCACTCCTAGAGGAAGTGAAATAATGTAGCTGGAGTTCGCGGCTGTTATTCCCGATATATTGAGACTTTTATCCGCCGTCCGTCCGTCCGCGCGAGAGTCTGTCAGAGTCTGTCAGGCCGGCGGGTGAGTGACGTCACAGCCGCCGCAGCGCCTCCACCTGAAACTCGAGCCAGAAAAACTAGATCCACCTTTAATTACTGGATTACAACATAAAAGCCTCTGTACGCGATTATATTGTTCAAATGCTTTTGTTGCATAGTTACATACAGAGGTTAATGTAGCATTCTATAGCACAAATAGTAGGCTATCTGGACACTAAAGTCACACTTAAAATGTGTAAATGTCATTGCATTCGATAAGAAAATAAGTGGAAGCAAGTGTTTTTAGATAAGATTCGTGCTAAAATAAACATATAAAGTATTGTGATACACACACACACACATACATATACGCGATTAATCGCGATTTGACAGCACTAGTTTTAACGTATGACAACCACAAAGTGTGTGTGTATAAATATATATAGTGCTGTCAAGCGATTAATTGTATCCAAAATAAGTTTGTTTACATAATATGTGTGTACTGTGTATATTTAATATGTAAATATATATATATATACACACACACACAAATACACACACATGCATGTATAAATTTAACAAAAAAAACACACACAGACATGATATATATATAAATATATATACACAATATTTCTCAAATATATACATGTATGTTTGAGTTTTTATATATACATATTAAATATACACAGTACACACATATAAACAAACTTTTATTTTGAATACAATTAATCGCGATTAATCGCTTGACAGCACTATATATATATATATATATACATACATATACACACACATATATACTTACACATTTTTATGTTAGATGCGATTAATCGCAATTAATCGATTTGACGACATTAGATAAAACGTGGTAATTTGACGCTTTAACCTTTATTTTACATTAAACAAATCCACAATAATCCAAATATACAGTAAAGGGATCATTTCACATGAGTCATAATCATTATTATGGAAGCCCATTTCCACCCCAGGGGAAAATTGTGCTTTGGTAGATTGCAATTTTGACACAATTATGAATTCATTATTATGACATATGACATAAAAAGTCAAAATTATGACATAAAAATCAAATAATAAGTCATAATAATGACATACCAAGTAATAATTTTCACTTTTTTGTCATAATTGATATAAAAAGTCGAAATTATGATACACTAAGACAAAGTCCGTGACTTTCTGTCATAATTCTGAGTTTTAAACTCATCATTTTGACTTTCCATCTCACAAATAGGACTTAGTATGTCATAATTTTTATTTACAAAAGCATTTTTTTTTCTTATGCGTTGGAAATGTGCTTCCATTCTTTGCAGAACTGAGAAAAATTAACCCATATTCTAATGTTCCGTTGCGTTTGTTCTCCGCTAGATGGCGCTGTACGCCACAGGAAGATCATCTGATCTGAAGTCATTTTCAGACCAAGAAACAAAAAACATGCTTCAGTTGTTCTCAACCAGAAGTGACAACTAGGGGGCCTCAAGATAACTTAAAATCATTTGAAATCAAAGTTAAATAAAAAAAAATAATAATAAAAAAAACTTATTTTACTGACCCTCAACAACCATGTGTTTCACTGAAGAATCAGGATTCACACTGTCTTGGAAAAACTGAGGAAATTTAGTTTTACTTTTAGTTGAAAATCATGACATTCAATACTCATTATGAAGTGAAGAAGCTGATTCTGACCTCATCATGACTAAGTCATTTACAAACAAAACATTATTTTCTGTTATCATTTGTAAGAACCTTCATATAAAATCATGTAAATGTTGTGCATTAGTCTGGAGCTGTAAAGCAGAGATGCTTTAATCGTCAGTGTTGAAAATAAACATGAGTAGCTTGTGGGAAAACTGTCCTGATGTTTAATTGTGTTGCAGTGGGGAAGGTCTCTGTGAAGCAGGTAATTGTGGGAGAAACAGCTGACGCCTGTTTTCTGTTGAATTGTAGGTGAGATATTTTTGCAGTCTTGCAGCATGTCGTGCGTGAGCCGCGGCCGGTCCGTTTCCTCTGGGTTTTGTCCTACACTCCATCCAGCTGTGAGGGTTTGTAACCAACATCTGGCCCACAGACTCCACCATCTGCTTCAGAACAACACATCTGACCAACTGCACGGAGACACCGGGGCTAGTTGTCACACTTCCTACTCCAATCAATACTTGTCAGGATGGGTTTATTTTTCAAAGTCAGTTTAAATGGTAAAACAGTTTTGAAACAAAATAATTTATGCGATGACAAAAATAGAAAGGTTACTTCTGAAGCATTTCTCTTATCATTAATCTTATTCCATATTGATTTCAACATTTACTAATACATTATATGTGCATCTGTTAATATTATTTAATGGACCTGGGCTAACAATGAAGTTGTATTTATTAATATTTAAAAAGTTTAATAAAGTTCAATGTTATTTAATCAAATTAATAAGTACACTATGTAACTTTTGGCCCTCTAGCGGCTAAAAACTGCAGAAAACATCTTGCGGAAGAACATTGTTTTGGTTGTGCTTCGGCTCTGCGTGACTGTGCGGATGAATTTGTCGCGAACACTATGGCAATTTATCTGTTCAATAAAATACCTTGCTCACCTGTTGAGTAATAAAACGCCATCATCTCCACGTTGCTTTTACATTTCGGCTGCGTCCGAAAACTAGAAAATGCTGCCTTCGGAGGACACATTTCAAGGTAGGAAGGCATCAAGGCACGCCCGAATCCAATGTTAGCTTCACTTCCTGTTTCCTGAGATACCTTCATCTGATCGATTTTGGAAGGCAGCATAGATGTATTCTTCGCTGCCTTTGATATCCCACAATCCAATGCATTCTTTTCGTGACAGTTGAGCTAGAAAAATAAAGATGGCGTCCGAAAGTTGCGTGTAAATGTACATTTCTAACCAACATTTTCCAATTTTGATGTCATTTCTATTGAGAAATTAGTACTGTAGTAATTACATATTTGTTTAGTTCTCAACAAAGCTCGCGCTATTTTGCCGTAGATCATTAAACTGTTACGCTGCCTCAGAAGTCAGTTTCATGAGGTGCCTTCATGCACAAACGCTGCCTTACAAGTCATTGCCTGATAAGGCATCGAGGCATCAAGTCAGCTGCCTAGGTTTTCGGATGCAGCCTTCAAATCCCTCAGTTCTAATCTCTGCCACTCCCACAACAGACACGCGTCAAAGTAGGCGGAGCAACTGTTCGGAGGCTGCGTCTGAGGTCGCATTTTAAGGCTGCATATGTGATCAAGGATGTCTTATTTAAGAAAAGTAACCGTAATCAAATTGACTGTTATTCCTCATGAAGTGTAAAGTACTGTAATTTCTTTCTTACTTTGCAATCTAACAGTTACTTTTCTTAAATGAGACCGCCTCGATGTTGTGTGCAGCCTTCAAATGCGACCTCCTGAGGAGGCAGTTACGGATATGACGAGACACGCACGGGCGAGCGATGAATGTACGAAATTTCCCGCGAAAACCATCCCGTCAGGTCTAATGCTGCTTCCAGACGGATTTTTCCTACCTCTTTCTAGGAAATAACGTCTGGAACGCCATTCAAAGTCGGATATTCGGCGTGTGAACTCGGAACATCGATCAATCCCGACCTCAGCGAGAGCGTCATTTTATGTCACTTCCAAGATGTCAGCGCGTCTCGTTTCCAATGAATATGAATGTAAAAACAAACTTTAACATTAGATAATACGTTAATGTAATGTTACGTTCGCTTTTCATCAGCTGTTTTCAAAGCTATTTATGTTATTTTTATTTTGCCATAATTGACACAGATATGCTCTCATGGTGTCATGGCGATGTCGTGCGTCATGTCGTGTGGTCAACATGTGAACGTGACGTATTGTGATAGGTCTGAAGCAGGACATTTAACTTGGGGTATTTCCAACCTCGTCTGGAACGCAGCATTATTTAAGAAAAGTATTGACTGTTATTCTTCGTTAAGTGTAAAATACTGTAATTTATTTCTTACTTTGCAATCTAACGGCTACTTTTCTTAAATGAGACCGCCTCGATGACGTATGCAGCCTTCAAATGCGACCTCCTGAGGACGCAGCCTTCGAAATGAGAATCAGCTTCTATTTACGGATATGATGAATGTACGCAATTTCCCGCGAAAACCATCCCGTCAGGTCTAAATTGTAAACACTTATAATAAGCTTACCACAGTGAATCAGCGTAAGACAAAAATACTTTTTGGAAGAAGAATTGGTGATATTATTTAAGTTTTGTTAATTTTGAACAAAAAAAGTTCCCTTTAATGAAACCTTATTGTAAAGTGTTACCAAAACATCAAACCTCAGGGTTACCAATGTTTAATTAACTGTAAATTTAATTTTTACTTGGAAGAACACAGATGTATAGAAGAGGTGTGAAATACTGTGAAATAATCAACCAGTACAATTTAGCCAAAAGTTTATTTGATCAATTCAATGGAAAAAAAGTCTAAATCATAAAAACAGCTGAACAATGTATACAAATTATTATTTGTATCCTAAAGCTGGTGTTCTTTAGTTTACGTATTAAAAAAGACAACAAAATTAAAGGATATAAAAGTAAAATATCTTCCCATTTAAAAAAAAGATCAGAGGACTGTATGAAAAAGCATAATTCATATGAAACATCAGATCTAAAAAAATAGGAAACAATTGTTTTGCATATATATAATAAGGTAATAAGGTGAAAAGAGAGGAAAGGCCTTTACATTCATTTACGTATGCTGACCAACATCTGTGTGTGTGATTATTACACATACCATCAACAATGATCAGAGCATTTCACAATAATAATAATAATAATAATGTTTAAAACACACATAACCAGCCAACAGATTCTCACACGTGTGGTTGTGAGTTAAATCACAAGTGCTTCAAAACAGTTTCATTATATTTACACCAATGTGTAGAAATGTTGCTTTAAATAAGTTGTACAATACACTTTTAATGCACAAAATGAATCTGTTTTGCATGGTGTGTGTGTGTGGAGCACACAGTAAATCACATAAGTCCTTTCTAGTTGTTAATATTTAACTAATAAACGAATCCAAGCTAAAACACAAAGTCATTTTAAACAGTTAGAAGGTTTAGATGGTCCCTTGGATTGTAATTGTTCATCAGTCGCTAAAGTACCTCGCCGAGGCTGTGCAACACACTGGGATAAAAACACACGCAACAGAACATGGAAAACACAGAAAATAAAACAGGAAGAGGATTGATGAGATGGAGAATACAAAAAGCTCCTTAATACGAGACACTGAAACCCATCAAAACATGTCAGGCTCACATAAAAGAAGAAATTATAGGATTTAAATCATACATTTTTCAGGATGGATTAATTTTTAAAGCCAATTTCTGCGTTGACCTTTTGTGACAACATGCCCCAGTAACATCCTCTATAACATTTGAAATGTATTGTGTCTAAGTAATGGCTTTTATGCAGTATTTATATGGTAAAACAGTTATGAAACACAAAATAATTTATTTATCATCAAACAGATATTGTAATGATTCAATTGTATAAAATTGCATCATATAATAAATTAAGAATTATTTTGGTGACACATTTAAATTGTATAATTCCTCATTCTCATGGATACATTTGAATCGTAAAGGCCCGTTCACACCAAGAACGATAACTATAAAGATAACGATAAAGATATAGTTCTAAAAATCGTTCTAAATATAAAAGAATGGCACTGTCCACACCACAGCTATAATGATAACGATCATTGGGATCACTTTCAGAACGGTTGAACGATAAAACACTGACAGCCAATCAGAATCCATTCTAATTCAACGTCTCGCGAATTTAAAATGGCGGACGATATTGTGGAAAAGTGAAAAACCACCGCGGTTTGACAACTCAAAAAATTAGATCATAATGCTAGGCTAGCAAACAGTGTAATATAAAATTACCTCAGGTATCCAGCGCTAATTTTAACTACAGCATTGTCTTGCTTCCTTTGAAGTTGCAGTGAAAAAGTTGCAGTGAAAGGCGTTGTTTTGATTCCACTATATTGATTTCGTCACTGTTAGATTAGATCGATTACGCTAGCTATTCACTCGAAACATATCACGCTGAGGACATCTGCTGGTTGAAGCCGTGTAAGTGCAACAATATCAGCAAAAACATGTTGTACACACTTTAAAACCGCAGCGTGTGAGCTTACAAAAAACAGACCGTTATCGTTCGTTGGAGCTGAACGCAAATATATTTTGACGCGTCCCGTCTACGGCGTAGATATCGTTCTTGGTGTGAACGGGCCTTAATACCGTCATTTTTGGCCCTAAACTCAGGCTTTATTTTCTTAAAGAAAAATATAATTGTTTATTTCTCGCTTTTGATTTTAGGATTTGAAATATGATCCAGACATGTTCAGATTTCACTCCTTTGCTATATTGATGGTGGTGGTTTTTAATAAGTTAATTTCTAGTTTTGTGGAATTCAGTCATTTTAATAAGTAATTAAAAAAATGAAATAAAATAATAATTTATCTACATTTCTACTATATTGCACATTCCATGCAAGTGAAATTTAGACCAAAAGTACTTTAGGGGTCGAGACACAGTTCAATTCAGTCTATACATTTATACAAGCTGCTTTTTTATTCGTTTCAATTGGTCGATTTATATAAATGGTGTTTTTGAATGGAAATAAAATAATATTTGGCATGAGGTTAGTTTTAATACTTCAATACTAGACTAAAGATGTGCTGTACAATCCATTTCTTTCAATGCTATATTAATGGACATTAATTTGGCAGTTCGAGTGGAAACATGTTTCAGTGTTCCCTCTCATATCCTCAGAAAACATCATGAAATCAAAGGCCACAGAAGCAAAGAGAAACTAGTTTCAGGACAAACATCACAGATCCAGACGTGCTGGTAAACATCTCCCTTCACGCTGATCTCAGAGCAGCTTCTGTGAAGCTTGTGTGATGCTGCGTCCGTCAGAGGAAGGGGAAACGTCTACCTAAAGTGTTGGAAATGCTGGAGCAGAGGCAGATATCGGGACGCTTTCATGCCATTCCACTGGCGGAGTAGGAGAACTGTGGGAAATGTGGCCTCCTCTCGCTGTCGAACGGCTCCATACCATCCTCTGTTTACAAGATAGACACAGTCATAAATGCTTATTTCCCCTTTACACTTTTTAATATGCTTCTTTTATAACTAAAGTTGGCATGAAAGTAATTGTGAGCAGTTCAGTAACACTTGTTAAGTTACCTAGAGACTCGAAACTTGGTCAGATGATAGGTCTCAATTTGGGGAGAGACTGATTGGCCAATAGGTGGCGCTACAGCGATCAAAAACGCTAAACTGCTCATAACCCCTACCTAGACAGTTTGTCTTAGACTCAAGTGCCTTATATCGTTGGAAACGAACAAAACGTATATCTCCGATTTCATTTGCGCCTGGAAAAATTTTCCGCCATTTTGAATTTTGTCCAAAACCTAGTCAAACTAGTCCTAGGTTTTTCCGCCAGATCGGAACCAAACCAGTGCAGAAATGTTCTCTGGAGAATGAATATCCAAAGTTATCAAAAAAAAGTTGCAATTTTGATTCACGGTCGCTAAGGGGCGCCAAAACGTTCAAAATGGGCGTGGCCACTTTTACTAAAATGGCTGTAACTCTTGAACGGAATGAGATATTTTCACCAAACTTGGTATACTTGTGTATGGGCTCAATCTGTGGTCACAGTAAAAAAAATCGTGGCGATTGGACACTTGGTGGTGCTATAACATGAAAAAAACATTAAAACAGCTGTAACTACGCAACCGTTAGTCCAATTGACTTGAAAATTGGCATGCAGTGTCTTGGTCCAAGGGGGCATGATAGTCTATGAGACATTGGCGTATCTCAAAAAACATGGCCGCCATCAGCCAATGAAGTTTGTGCACCTATTAGACAAGGTTAATAGAGGCCGATTGGAATGAAACTCAGTGGGCATGTTTGACTCATGGTCCTAGAGGTCTGTAAGAATTTTGAAAGAAATCGGCCACTAGTTGGCGCTAAAAAGTTTTACACCTCTGTAACCACATGGTGTTTCATACATCCACACAATATGCATATCATTTGATAGATCTCATGCTGAACAACTTTGCCTCAAGAACCACTGCTGTTAATCGAATCGTTTATTAAATATTAACAATTATGTAAAAAAACTATTTTTGCGAACTAATCCTAGGTTTTTCGCCCGATCGGAACCAAACCAGTGCAGTACAATTCTCTGGACTCTCTAGATTAATAATTATCAAAAAAAGTTGAACTTTACCCTTTGGGTAGCTATAACAGTGTCATTTAGAAAAGGGGCGTGGCAAAATATACTGAAAAAGCCTATAAATCCTAAACGAAAACTCAGAACTTCACGAAAATAGGTGAGCACATGAGACCTGTTCTTTTAAACCAGTATTTTGGATCTGTGCATTTTGTCTTAAAGTGACAGCAGCCTAATATTCCAGGTGTTTGTGACGGCGGTACCTTGTCCAGGTGGTGTGATGGTGATGGTCTGTCCTGTGAACTCTTCATCAAAATATCTGGTGTCTGTTTCTGAGGACACTTGTGGTTTGAACGGAGGAATCAGCTGAGGAACAGAGAGAGACTGTTAGACAATCCTGATCAACCATTTTACAGCCATTCTACTTCACTACACTGAAAAACTGCTGTGGGATTTTCACTCAGAAATTGCTAGTAAATTTCACAAATAACTGCAGAGAAATGGCAAGTGACACATTTACTTAAATGTGAAATAGCATTAACTGCAATGTCATGACAGGCGCAAATGGGTTTAGATGTTTTTTGGGGTGTTGAATAATGGCACAAACACCAGTAAATTAACTAGCGCAAACCTTAGTAAATCAAGTTGCATGATTTATTTAAAAAACTCCTGAAGGGAAACTCCTATAAATGCAAAAATAATTGTAGGATATAATTTATTTTTTTAATAAATAAATAAAAATGTGATTAAAAAAAAATATTAGTTATTAATGTATTAAATAGATTAAATTAGATTAAAATAAATAAATAAAAATTAGATTAATATAAATTAATAAATAAATTGATTAAAATTAAATAAATGAATAAATAATACATTTAAAAGTACATTACTATAGGGAGTAGAAAAAATATAAAATAACGTAGCATATATTTATAATTTATTTATTTATATAAATTTTTCCATAATACAAATATAATTTATTTTTAATAAATAAATATTTGATTAAAATAAAACATTAGTTATTAATCTAATAAATAGATTAAATTAGATTAAAATAAATACAAAAATCGATTAATATAAATAAAAAAATAAATAAAAATTAGATTCAATTTAAATAAATAAATAAGTAAATAATGCATTTAACAAAATCGATTAATATAAAAAAGAAATAAAAATTAGATTAAATTTAAATAAATAAATAAATAATGCATTTAACATTCTACTTTATTTATATTATTTTTTCCATAATACAAATATAATTTATTTTTAATAAATAAATAAAAATGTGATTCAAATAAAACATTAGTTAGTTATTAATCTAATAAATAGATTAAAACAGATTAAAATAAATACAAAAATCGATTAACATAAAAAAAAAAAAAGAAATAAAATTAGATTCAATTTAAATAAATAAATAAATAATGCATTTAACAGTACATTACCATAGTAAAAGAATACATATATATAATAACAAAACTTAATAGAAACTAATTTTAGATTTATAATATTCATTTTTCAGTGTATAAATTCGGGTGTTTATAAAAGATAGATGCCTTTTAAATTTTAGGATGGGGTCCTTCACACGAGGATGATCATATTTGGGGGTTCATGGCATCTAAAAGACTGAAAAGCCCTGATCTACTGAACGTGAGTTTGGTGATCTCTCCGAGATATGATCGTGTGTGTGTGTTTGCTGTGCTTCTCCTTATATGAGATGTGATCATACGTGTGTTTTTACCTTCTTCTCGTAAACATCTTGCCACTCAATTCCAGTGAAGAATTTGTGCTGCATTATCTCTTTAGCATCATCAGGACCGCCACCTAACCTAAAAAGACACACACACACACACACTCCATTACTGACACCAGAAACACTTGACATGCTAAATATCAGTAAGTGTGCTTTGCATGCTGGGATACAGTATGAAGAGCAGTATGGCAGTACGTGATGACACCGACCGTTGCTTGGGGTCTTTCTTGAGCAGGCCGGACAGCAGCGATTTTCCCTCCGGAGCGAGTGTGCGAGGGAAGCGGATGTCCTCCATCAGGATGAGCTCAAACAGACGCTCGTGATCCTGGTTATAGAAGGGCAGACGGCCACACATCATCTCATACATCACCACTCCCAAACCCCACCAGTCCACTGCACGGCCGTAGTCATTGTCCTCCAGCACCTGCACACACACACACACACACGTTGAGTTTTCATGTTTTATGGGTGTACAAACTGTATATTCTCTCCCCTATCCCTAAACCTACCCATCACACACTCACTCACACACTCACTGTTTCTGAACTCCCTGAAACGCCTCCATTGTAGTCTTGAGTTTTCTTCACAATATTCCTCATTTAAATAATTTATACGCAGAATAAAGGGGCGGGGCCTGGTTGAGTTAGTTAGTAGTGTGTTGAAACTGGAGGTTACGGTAAGGGGCGGGGCATTTCCCAAACACCAATCACAACACACTGCTCCAGCCGACCAATCAGAGCACATTGTGCTTTTCAGAAGGAGGGGCTTCATAGAGACAGGAACTAAACAGAGCGTTACTGACAGACGGAGCTGAACAATGGAGAATATGAGGAAAATAATCAACATTCAAGCATAAAAACCTGTTCTAGTAGAGCCCAAAAACACAATCAAGACATTATAAAAGGGAATAACAGGTCCTCCTTAAATAAGAACAGTGTGATAACCGAGAGCTGATGGTGCCGGTGTGTTTGCGTGTGTAACAGCTCCCACTGAGTGTTACCGAAACCCCGACCGCGGGTCACGGGGAGAGAATGACTCAGTCCGTGCGGTCAGTGGAAAGGTGAAGCCACGGAGCTGCTAGAATTACTGACCGCTGTCTATTTCCAGCGCCGCTGTCATGTGACTCACGGAGAGAGACAGCTGGGCCTGCAGCTGCCCCATATATGTAGAAGAACAGCACAGCTGTGAAGCTGCCAGGAGCCCAGGAGCCGCCGCCGAGCCCGAGGAGACCCACGTCTTCAGACGGACTGTGTAAACAGCAGTAAACACATCCCAGCGGCACTGCGCTGACGTGAACCAGTCGCTATTTCCATGACATGACCAGCAATGTAGAGTAAACTTCACTCACACAGCGCCAGTCCTAACTTGAGATAGTGCTATCAATATTTATTATTTTTAATTTTTTTTATACGTCTATATAGTTTTTATTAATTTTTATTTCAGTTTTAGTTTTAGTTATTTAAGTACTTCAAGTTAAACTAAATGAAATTGAGAAATGGCAATTAGCTGAAATAAAATAAGTATATTATTTCAGTTAAAGTTTATTTTATTTCAAGGAACTAGGTTTTCTATGGTTTTAGTTATCTATAATAACCCTGGTCATAACATCTCACCGTTATAATCACAATATTTAAGTTATTAGATTAACATTACTGGATTAACTGCATTAACACCTTTTTTTCTGTCACTACTTGTGTGTAAAACAATCATGACAATAAAGTACTTTGAAAGTGAAATTGAGGCAGCCCATTGAACCGTATGGTAAAAAGTTGTGAAATTTGGCACACAGATAGAGGACAGTCTGAACATTAACCACACCGATTTTGGAGTCTCTAACTCAATCCCTCTAGCGCCACCAACTGTCCAAAGTTGCACTCGCGTTTATGTAAATAACTTTTGAACCATTAGGGCTAGAAACTAAATTCTTCAAAATTCAATTCTAAAATTATAATTTTTTTCCTCAATTCCTTGGCTGAAGACGATTCAAATCCACCATATGACATTATTTTCCATCATGAAAATATCCCCACCATTTTGAATTTACCAAAAAACCTACTTTTTTGAACTCGTCCTGCCTGATTTTCACCAAAATTGCGCATAAACAAATTCGATGAAGAACACATCAAATTAGATGCAAGGCTATATCTCCACAACGCTTTAGGTTCTCGAGACGAATCTTGGTACATGTCATCACAAGCATGACCTGAGGCTACATGCAGCATTCTGGCACAGCGCCATCTACTGGTCAAGAGATATGGAAAATGGCTATTTTTGCTTATAACTTCTTATGGAAGTTGGGCATTTTGGGCGTCAGCCATTTCTAATTTTGTCGTAAAATGCTGTAAATTATACACACATTAGCATATCGTTACGAAATCTCGGTATATGTCATCGGGGCCATAAGTTTCGCAACAGTGCCACCTTCTGGTCAAAAATTATAAGGAAATTTTAAAAAATGCTAATAGCTTTTAAACAATTTTGTCTATTTTAATGAAACTCTGGTCTTTATAGATTCCTTGAGTCATATCGAGAACAATGATACCAATTATGCTATATTTAGTCGAACAGGCTGTCCGCCATTTTGAATTTAAAAAAAAAAAAACTTTTTCAAACTCATCCTAGACCATTGGTCTGATTTTTACCAAAATTGGCTCAGATCATCTTCAGAACATTCCGGCAAAAAGTAACCAAAAGCTTTTCAATTGACCAAAACGTTCTCGAATAAGCATCAACGAAATTGTTGGCAAGATGCCAAACTGATTCTGAGGCTGTAACTCTGCAACGCTTTGGCATATTGACTCCAAACTTTAAATTTGGTGTCATTTTCACCTCACACTGACCACACCATCATAATTTGATAACAGTGTCACCTATTGGTCAAAAGTGATAAGCAAATAAATCGTATTACTCGTGTTTGTATTTGTGATTTTTCTGCCATTTTGACTAAAATAAACTAAAAATGTATTTAACCACTCATTGTTGCAGTTACTCTGTTTGTCTGATTTTCACCAAAATTGACTCAGATCATCTTCAACATCATAAACCCAACCATTCTGGAATAACGTGTAAACAAATTCGACAAAGAACACGTCAAATTAGATGCAAGGCTATAGGTTTAGGTTCTCGAGAAGAAACTTGGTACATGTCATCACAAGCATGACCTGAATCTACATGCAGCATTCTGGCACAGCGCCATCTACTGGCCAAGAGATATGAAAAAAGGTTATTTTTGCTTTTAACATCTGAACGTTTTTTTTTTTTTTCTTACAGAAGTTGCCTCTATTGGCCATTTTGGGCGTCGGTCATTTTAAATTTTGTCGTAAAATGTTGTAAATTACATACACATTAGCATATTGTTACGAAAATCTTGGTATGTGTCATCAGGAACATGCTCCGAAGTTACTCAAAAAGTTTCGGAACAGCGCCACCTTCTGGTCAAAAATTATAAGGAAATTTTTAAAAATGCTAATAGCTTTTAAATAATTTTGTCTATTTTAATGAAACTGGTCTTTATAGATTCCTTGAGTCATATCGAGAACAATGATAACAATTATGCTATATTCAGTTGAACAGGCTGTCCGCCATTTTGACTTTTTCTAAAAAAAACTTTTTCAAACTCCTCCTAGACCATTGGTCTGATTTTCGCCAAAATTGGCTCAGATCATCTTCGGAACATGCCGGCAAAAAGTAACCAAAATCTTTTCGATTGACCAAACTGTTCTCGAATAACGCATCAACGAAATTGTTGACATGATGCCAAGCTGATTCTGAGGCTGCAACGCTTTGGCAGATTGACACCAAACTTTGTATGTGTCATTGTCACCTCACACTAGTGCTGTCAAAAGTAAAGACTTCGGCACTGAAATTTTAAAAATGTGACGCTTTGAACGCTGTTGAGCGGATTGATTCATAAACACCTCTGACTGGCTATTGTGTTCACATGTTCATCAGATATGTCTGTGATTGGCTACAATGATCAACACTTCAAAAACATGTTGTAAATAGTCATCTGTGACGCTCTTCACAGAGTGCTTACACAGATACACACGCAGACAGGTCCGCCTGCTTGCAAACGCTCCCGCTTTTAAAACGCTTTCAAATTCAAACGCTCCCGTGCGTTGATCGTTGTAGCCAATCACAGACATATCTGTTGAGCGCGTGAACACAACGGCCAATCAGAGGCGTTTACGAATCCGCTCAACAGCGCTTAAAGCGTCACATTTTTAAAATTTCAGTACCGACTTGGTATCGAAGTCAGTACTTTTGACAACACTACCTCACACTGACTCTAATAATTTGATAACAGTGCCACCTATTGGTCAAAAATTATAAGCAATTAAATTGTATTACTACTGATTGTATTTGTGATTTTTCAGCCATTTTGACTAAAATAAACTAAAAATGTCTTTAACCACTCATTGTTGCAGTTGCTCTGATGTTCCAGCCATGCTGGCATGACTCATTATGCCATTATTGTGATTGACCACAATAATTGCTGCTTGCTTTTTTGAGGTAACATGTTTTACCTTATTCTAAAACATATTTGTTTTATTTAAATTATTTTAAGCCATCTTCGGCCCCCTAGTGGATCCTGGTTGAGAGCCACTGCTCTGTAAAGCACACAAAACATCAATTTTTCCATGTGTCGTTGTGCATTTAAAACACTTCCACCTGTTTTCTTCCGAATTCTCTCATCCCTCCCTCACTTTTCTCTCTCTGGGCTGGTGGAATATTTCCAGACGTAACAGCATTCCAGAGCTCCACACGCACAACAAGGTCATTGTTTACAGCGGAACAACCTGTAACACGGCCTGGGCCCAACTCCAGAGAGGCCACCCGTCTCCATGGCAACACCCCCCGAAGTGTCCCGTGCTGGGCCGTGTTGTCATGTCAACATGGGGATTGAACTGAAGTTGCCGGGATGAGGAGAGAAAGGTGACACGGGTTCCTGGACGTCTCGTATGAGGGCGTCTAACAGAGCAATCATCATTCTGTCATCATGATGTTCCAAACCTGTATGACTCTGTTTCAGTGGATGTACAGATGTTTAACAGTGCTGTGGAGCTACAAAAAACTACAAAAGACTGTCTATGAGGAACAGAAATGAAATTTAAGTACTTATTTCCTCAAAAATCTTGTGATTCTTATTCACACTGATGCAAACACAAACACAAAGATACCGTATGACTTCAGAAAACTAATATTGCGCATAAGTCATATGGGCAACTGTTGTGACGCCTTCAAGCTGCTTATTTAGTCATTTTGCGGTTTTTATAGAAGAGATACTGATAAACATTTCCTTTTGTGCTTAACAGAAAAAATACATGTATATGAGCTGTAAATGATGACAGAATTAACGAGTTATTCCTTTTCTTCAGGGATTCACAAATTTTTTTGTCATCTAAACCAATTTATTATTATTATTATTTATTATTATAATTATTAAATGATCACAAAAATGATGTTTTCAAGTTAATTAAAATGAAAATTGTAATAAATAATTTTAAAATAAAGTACACCTGAGACTAAGACATTTAAATAATTTAACACATTATAACATTTAACAACAAATTATTATTATTATTATTAAATGATCACAATCATGGTTTTCTCAAGTTAATTAAAATATAAAATTGTAATAAATCAAGTAAAAATAAATCAATAAAGTACTTGTTTATGTCAGGCCATTAACCAAAATCAGAGAACCGTGAATATGCAAATGTGCATGCAAATGAATTATTGAAATATTTACTTAAAATCTCAGGGGTGCTTCGAAAAATATTTGTAACATTTAACAACAATTTAAAATATTATTATTATTGTTATTTAACTGAAATAAGTTACATTATTGAATTATCTTACATTTTTATGATTTAACTAATTATCAGCTTTTTATAAACTCACAAACCTCTTGCCATTTTAGTTTGGGAAACTCTGCTCTGTCTCGGAGAGTAACATATTCAAACATTATGAGTCAAAATGAGAGCATAGACTTTTAAATAAAACTAGTTACTATATACTAACCCTGAACCCTAAACATTTTTAGAACAATAAACGCACCATTTATAGCCAATCCACACATGCACACACGCAGCCCCCACAAGAGGGCAGAGGAAAGCCCCAGTCAGGGTGTTGTTGTCCCATGATATGATGTGGGGCAGCTGTGGGCGTCAGCTGGAGCGCTGGTGGCCCGTCTGACTGCACCGGGACGCTCACGTTTCCCGCAACTCTGCCAAGCCCCTTTCCCAGCAGATTCCAAAATGGTGGGCTAAAAACAACGTGGCCGCAACTGTGTCAACATGGGCAGCCCTTCTCCAAAACACACACACACACACACACCCTTGAGCTGCCACATGTCATACCTGCAGTAGCGGCCTTTGCTATGCGCCTGGGGCAAAAATGCCACCAAAATTAATAAAAATGCTTCCAAAAACCAAGATATGGTGCAAAAAAAAGTCTCTGTATAAGTTCTTGTTTTTAATATTTCTAAGCAATATCACACGAGCAAAAGTGCTGTTTTCCTGAATATCAGCACGTTCGCAAATTCGATATTATTAGGCTATTAGTTGACTTACATTTTAGATACAACAATGTCTGTTTTTCCTCTATTTTGCCAATGAAAATATGTTATTTTGCCAGTGTTTATAAATAGACTTAAAATATGCAAAATACGATTTGTTTTGTGAATCCCTGCATTGGAGATTCAAAAGGTTCTTGATGTTTGATTACAGGCTCTTCAGATCAGCATAATGGGTTCTGTGAATGGTTTGATCATGTGGTTGGTCTCACCTCAGGGGCCAGATACTCTGGAGTCCCACAGAAGGTCTTCATAGTGGCTCCGTCTGTGATGCCCTCCTTACACAAGCCGAAGTCAGTGATCTTTATGTGACCGTCTTTATCCAGCATCAGGTTTTCCAGCTGTGAAAGACAACGGCAGAATAGAGAGAGCAAATATTTCAGTTGCGCTGTGACCATGTGATCATCTAATAAGAGCAGTTTCTTTCTATAGTATCACAACAGTGACCGCCAGAATTTCATAATTTCCATCAAAGGTATTTCAAAAAAGGCCTTGAGCCAAACCAACCAGCTCCAAAAAGCTACAATCACACCATTTGAGAAGAAAAGAAGTAAATAAACATAAAATAGTAAATAAATAATTAGAATGTAAATAAATAAAAAAACATGTAAAAAATATAGAAATAAATAGATAAACTAAAAACTAAATATATGTAAAAAAAAAAAATAATAAAATAAAAAAGTAAATCAATTAAGTTAATAAACACATTAAAAGTAAATATATAAATAAACAGTAAAATAAAAAATTAATTAATTAAAATATAACTGATAACCGATTATTCAGAATGATATATGCCGATGCCAATCCCCGATAACCGATTATTCAAAATGACATCTGCCGATGCTGATACCGATAACCGATTATTCAGAATGATATATGCCAATGCCAATACCGATAACCGATTATTCAAAATGATATATGCCGATACAATTAATTAATTTAAAAAGTAAATAAATAAATAAAGTAAATACATTTAGAAAGTAAATAAAAAGTAAATATATAAATAAAAAAGTAAAAAGTAATTGAATAAATTAAAAGTAAATAAATTAAAAGGAAACAAATAAAAATAAATAAAAAGTAAATAAATGAATAAAAGGTAAATAAATACATTAAAGGTAAATATATAAATAAAAAGTAAATAAATAAAAAATAATTAATTAAAACGTAAATAAATAAAAAGTAAATACATTTAAAAAGCAAGCAAATAAATAAAAAGTATATAAATATATAAATAAGTAAAAAGTAAAAAAAGTAAATAAATTAAAAGTAAATAAACACATTAAAAGTAAATAAATTAATAAAAAGAAAATAATTAATTAAATAATGAGTAAATAAATTAAAGTAAATACATTTAGAAAGAAAGTAAATAAATAAAAAGTAAATATTTAAATAAAAAACAAATAAATAAATAAAAAGTCAAATTTAAAAGTAAATAAATAAAATGTAAATATATTAAATGAACAAACAAACACATAAATGAACAAACAAACACATACAAACATTTAGGATTTTAAAAGTACACTTATCATCACTTAATGTTTAAACTCATGGTTGGTCTTGAAATATTCGTTATTATTAAACATCAATGTCAAACCTCAAACTCTCACAACAGTGTTTCGTTTGTCTCCCCGTCTTCTGTTAAACCATTTTATTTTACAGAGAGCTTGCTGATATGTTATAATCCGGCCTGGCTTGTGTTGCATTCTTGTGAAATAGAAATGTCAACCATCCAAGCCAGTTCCATACAACACTCCAGTTCAAATGTTGGAGTGGAAGAGTACAGGACGGCATCTGCGGGCACCTCTGTCGGTGTGTGTTAATATCAGCACGTCCTCACAGTCACCTGGCAGCTGTAGCTCACACGTGGCCAGAGGCCCGAGAACATTAGTCAGCACAAACACCCGTCCTGCTACACCGGCACTTTCACATGAACCTGAGCAGCCCAGAGCCAAGACAGAAAGAGAGGAGGAGGAGAAGGAGAAACGAAGAGAAAGCAAAACACGGGGTGTTCTGCTGACCTACAGTATCATCATCTGGACGGGTCAGAGAGACTTACAACATCAACTTCACAGTTAAAGGGATAGATCGCACAAAATTAAAATTTGCTGTTAATTGACATGCTCAGGACTGTTTGCAGAGACTGTGGATTACAGATTAATAATTAAAGATGCAGCAGTACTAAATTTCTCCACCGATACGATAACCGATTATTCAGAATGACATCTGCCGAGGCTGATAACCGATTATTCAGAATGATAAATTTCTCCACCGATACAAATACTAATAATTCAGAATATCTGCCAATGGCGATACCGATAACTGATTATTCAGAATGCTATCTGCCGATACCAATTATTCAGAATATCTGCCAATGTCGATAACCGATTATTCAGAATGATATATGCCGATGCCAATAGCGTTTATTCGGAATTATATATGCAGATTCCATTACCGATAACCAATTATTCAGAATGATACCTGCTGATGCCGATAACCGATTATTCAGAATGATACATTTCTCCACCGATACTGATAACAGATTATTCAGAATGATATCTGCTGATACCGATGATTCAGAATATCTGCCAATGGCGATACTGATAACCGATTATTCAGAATAATATCTGCCGATGTCGATAACCAGTTATTCAGAATGATATATGCCAATGCCGATAACCAATTATTCAGAATGATATCTGCCAATGCAAATACCAATAAACGATTATTTAGAATAATAGCTGATGCCAATACTTATTATTCAGAACGATATCTGCCGATGCCGATTATGCAGAATATCTGCCGATGCTGATACCCGATTATTCAGAACGATATCTGCCTATGCTGATAACCGATTATTCAGAATGATATCTACCAATACGATAATTGATTATTCAGAACGATAGCTGATGCCGATACCGATTATTCAGAATGATATCTGCCGATGCCAATGGCGATTATTCAAAATGATAGCTGATGCCGATACCAATTATTCAAAATGATATCTGCCGATACCAATAGTTTGATTTTTCTTAAGGAAAGAAAATCTCTCCCAAATAATGCTGCAAACTATCAACAACATCAAACTTCACAGGTAAAGCTGCCTTACAAAACAGACTCTTAAATCTGACTGGATGATCCAAATCTGACATCAATATTTACAATTTAAAATGTTAGAATACAGCATTGTATACAAAACAAATATAAATAACAATAACAAAAATGATAAAACTAAAATCCTAAAATGTATTATTTATGGCTATTATTATTAATTAATTTAGGCTATTTATTTATTGAACATATACTTTTTAAGACATTAAGATGTGGATTCATCCATAATGACTACCATAATAATGTATAAAATGGTTTATTTAGTGAATAATGATGCCGTAGAGGAGTCACTGAGGATTTGGCAGCATTTCATTCCCACATGTAGACAATATATCTGAAATTATGAACAGTTGAGCTCCTGACCTTCAGGTCCCTGTAGACCACGTTTCGCTCTGAATGCAGGTAGTCCAGCGCAGACACGATCTCCGCCCCGTAGAAGCGCGCTCGGTCCTCTGAGAAAACCCGATCCCGTGACAAGTGGAAGAAGAGCTGCAGGAAGGAATGAATGCTGGAACGTTTATTACTGTAAATGATCCTTTCAAGCTCTGGTCTGAGAAGATCCCAACCTTACCTCTCCTCCGTTGGCGTACTCCATGACGAAACACAAACGGTCGTGGGTTTGGAAGGAGTATTTCAGAGCCTAAACATGTGAATTCATGCATAGAAATACAAGCAACAATGTATTAAATAATTATATTAAATATTAATTATAAAGACATTTAATAACACAAGCAAAATGTGATGTTCTTCCTCAGTGTTTCTGTCTTGTGTTCCAGCACAAATATCTAAACATTCTTAAATCAGGATACATTTACTGGAGATGCAAAATTACATATTAAATCTTTTTTTATGAAAAAATTATCAAAATGACGTGAGTTTATGCTTAAAATGAGAACAAATATCCTCCAATGGGATTCAAAGTGAAAACAAGTTTATTTTTCTGACTGAATTGGTGGATATTTGTTTTTGTTTTAAGCATAAACTCACTTCATTTTCATTAATTTCTCAGAAAAGAAAGATTTAATATGTCATTTTGTGTCTCATGTAAATGTATCTTGATTTAAGTGTTTAGATATTTGTACTGGAAAACAAGACAGAAATACTGAGGCGCTATTAAAGGAATAGTGAAAAATTCTGCAGTCTGAATCTCTGAAATACATTTAAGCATCGAATTTCTGCTTCACTATAGAATCACCAAATCTTGTTTTCTGAAAAAAAAATATCAAAATGAAGTGAGTTTATGCTTAAAACAAGAACAAATATCTGCCAGTGGGGTCAGAAAAATAAACTTGTTTTCCCTTTGAATTAAGTTTATTTTTCTGACCCCATTAATATTAATAAAAAACACTTAATATTGATATATTTTTCAGAAATTCAAGACTTAATATCTTAAGTAATTTTGCTTATCAAGTACATGCATCTTGATTTAAGAATGTGTGCTGGAAAACAAGACAAAAATACTAAGTAAGCAAACATATTTTGCAGTGTATGATCTAAGAGGAAACTTTTGCTATTCAGTGGTGAAGGAAGCGGAAACAGGCGACATTATTCAATTTGAAGAAGTAGCTTGAACTCTTCTAAAACGCATTGTGTAGATGGATAAACAGGCAGACGTGCTTGAGACGAGAGGGTGTTGAAGAAGAAGAAGAGGAGATCAGGAGTGTTTGGATGAGCCTGAGAGTCTCTCACCGTCAAGAAGGGGTGTTTGGAGTTCTGAAGCACACGGTTCTCTGTGAGTGTGTGAGCCACTTCATCCTGAAAGAACCAGTCAAGAGTTCAGACGCAGCTACTCACTCTTCAGCATGACTGTTTTACACATGTTAGAATAATAGTAAAGTGATGAAATCGCACACATGTAAGTACGGGAATGATGTAGTCATTAAACGTGACATAAAAAACTCACTGAAAACAGGGGCGTCAATTGGGTATATTATCATACCTTGGCTTCCTGGTCAGGTCAATGCAAAGTAACATTTTTATTGCAGGATTAACAGAGTTATATTACTACAGGTAACATATAATTTGTTATTGTTTAATACAGGAGAAAAGAAAGTAAATTAAAGCGATCTGATAGTTATATTCGTGTCACACAAGTTCAACGGCGCTGCAAAGGTGTCTATTTACAACATGATTTTGCAGCATTGAGTATTGTAGCCAATCACAAGCATTTCTGTTGAAAATAATGACCAATCAGAGGTGGTGAGAATCTCCTCAGTATCGCTCAAAATGCTGAATGAAGTGCGAGTTTACTAAGTTTTATACATGCACAAATCCTCTCATTATAACAAACAAAGCAGAGACATGATGTAAATAAAAGATTCAGTGTGAAGTTTAGTCAGATTCATTGATGCCGATACCGATTATTCATAATGACATATGCAGATGCAATATAGATAACAGATTATTCTGAATGTTATCTGACTATGTCAATACCGATAACAGATTATTCTGAATGTTATCTGACTATGTCAATACCGATAACAGATTATTCTGAATGATATCTGACTATGTCAATACCGATAACAGATTATTCTGAATGATATCTGACTATGTCAATACCGATAACTGATTATTCAGAATGATATTTGCCGATGCCGATACCAATTATTCAGAATGATCTATGCAGATGCAATACCGATAACCGAATATTCAGAATGATATATGACGATGTCATTACCAATAACTGAATATTCAGAATGATATCTGCTGATGCCGATACCGATAACCGATTATTCAGAATGATAAATGCCAATGCCAATACCGATAACCAAATATTCAGAATGATATCTGCTGATGCCGATACCGATAACCAATTATTCAGAATGATATACGCTGATGTCGATACGATAACCGATTATTCAGAATGATATATGCAGATGCCGATACCGATATCTGATTATTCAGAATGATATATGCAGATGCAATACCGATAACCGATTATTCAGAATGATATCTGCTGATGCCGATACCGATAACTGATTATTCAGAATGATATCTGCTGATACCAATAACCAATTATTCAGAATGATATCTGCTGATACCGATAACCGATTATTCAGAATGATATCAGCCCATGCCAGTACGATAACTGATTACTCAAAATGATATCTGCTGCTGCCGATACCGATAACCGATTATTCAGAATGATATCTGCCCATGATGATAACCGATTATTCAGAATGATATCTGCCCATGCCAATACAATAACTGATTATTCAGAATGATATATGCCGATGCCAATACCGATAACCAATTATTCAGAATGATATATGCCGATGCCAATACCGATAACCAATTATTCAGAATGATAAATAAAAGATTCATTGTGAAGTTTAGTCAGATTCATTGATTAAAACAGGAATTTTCGCACTCAACGATTTTTCACTGAACTGACTGACAATGATTATAAAGGAAGCGCTCTTTACTCACTTTCTGTGTAATTTCATTCGCAAATGAAATACAAATATTTACTTCACACTTCAGTACAAAAAGTGACAAAAATAGACAAAAAAATTACAAAAACTGATTTTTTTAAATGTTATAATAGTGATTTGATCATCTCTAAAAAATAAATTCAAAAGCAAAATGTGAAAAAAAAAAAACTGTTAGGGAGTAGAAATGGCTAATGAGCCAATAAGTGGTCCTCTGTTATTTACATCTACTGGTTATGATAATAATTTAATGTATTTTTTATATTTTAAAATAAAAGTGTTTGTATTTCACCAAGTGTTAGTTTTCCTACATTGTGAAACGTTTAGTTTTACAAATTTGGACAATCTTTGAAGGATGAACAAAAAATGTTTTTGGTCATCAAATTAAAAATAACACTTAAATTGGAGAATATTCAGACTTTTGAGCTGTGCGAAGTAATTGAAAGTCCTAAAGTCCTTAATTCTTATAACAGTGGTCTATAACTGTCTAATTTGCTGGGTAATGATCAAAGCTATATGTGACTCTTGTGACTATATGTGAATCTTTGGACGCACCACACACACACACACACACACACACACACACGTCGCCTTTTTTTTTCTTTCTTTTTTTTTCACACACACTTGTTGTCATGTAAAGAAAGTAAGATTTGATGAAGTCATCAAAGTTTGCCATAGCTTGGCTTTTGGTAAAATAACGTCACTGCTATAACCTAACCCACACCCTAAACCTAACAGAAAACTTTCAGCATATTTATTTACTTTATTTATACATCATTTCACATCAACTAAAGGAGGCTTTGTCAGATTTAGCTCACTTCTGTGGTCAAAACTGTACTCAAAATATGGTTAAGCACACAAGCACAAACACACTCAGTAGTCAAATATTTCTCAGTTGTCTTATATTTTTCCAGCTGTTACTCACTTTAGCTACAATCACTTCTTTCTTGAGGATTTTCATGGCGTAATATTTTCCCGTTGCTTTCTCCTTCACCAGAATCACCTTCCCAAAAGTGCCTTTTCCCAGGAGTTTGAGGTATTCAAAGTCATGCATAGTCTGAAACACACATCAGCTGTCAACAAACAAACACCTGCACGAGTTCAACACAAAATACTGACACGACTGACGGGCTGGAGCTATATGTGACGGCTCCGTGTTTGACCTTTGAACTGCTGCAAATGCTAAGAATGCCAGAAATGTGAGTGTGGGAACTGATGTTTTATACAGAGCAAGTGCACAATGTTCCTCATGCTGACATTTTATTTAAGAACTAATGAGGTTCTTTTGATTAAGATGACTCAATTTGGACTCATTAAGCATTTGAGTTTAAAACACATTAACCCTATTGTAGTCTTTGGGCATTTAAGACATTTTAGATGTGTTAAAAGTTTTTACTTAATTGAAATGGTACGAAACTTGGTGACTTTTATGGCAATCGTTATGTGAACACACACACAAAATCTGTAGGACAAAGCTATTTTTTGCATAATTTGCACTTCAATTCAACATGTCAAACAAATTCTAAACTTTTGACAAAAAGTAGCAGTTGATAATGTCTAAATACACAAATACAAACCTAACAAAAGTAAGTAATTATGTCTGAAAACACTGTTCTCTGCAACTAGAGATTGCACAACCCTGTTAATATATTATTATATAGGGCTATACAGGCATCTAGCGGTTACATCATTTTATAACATAAGATTTTCATTATTGTTTTCCATCAGATGGCACTAATCTGCCTTGATTCATTGGATTTTTGTTCTATTTTTAACTTGAATACTCAGAAATAATATAAAATGTGTTTTTTTCTCATATTTTATTATTTTAAATACAAATAAATGGTGCATATTGGAGAGGTGAATAT
Organism: Ctenopharyngodon idella; assembly: GCF_019924925.1. Lineage (NCBI taxonomy): Eukaryota > Metazoa > Chordata > Actinopteri > Cypriniformes > Xenocyprididae > Ctenopharyngodon > Ctenopharyngodon idella. Next base: position 23,785,620 of record NC_067236.1, read on the forward strand.
TGTTAAGTTTCATGAAAGATATTAGTGAATTAAAATATTGTACATTAATTTCATATTTTAAAAAAATTACGTTGCACTTATTGTCTTAAATTTTTAATATTTTATTTTTTTATTAATTTAATAATAGTAAAAAATGTTAAACACTAATAAAATAAGTTTCTTTTTCCAATATTTTATTATTTAATATAGAATTAAATTTGTGCAAATTGTAGAGTTGAATACTGTGTGATGAATATTATTAAGTATCACGAAAGATAAAGAAAAAATACTAGTTAACTAAAATATAGTACATTAATTTAAAATCTTTAAAAAATTATGTTGCATTTATTGTCTTAAATAATAAAAGAATATGTTTTTTAAAAATATTTTATTATTTTTATTTATAATAAGAAATGTTAAAATAAAAAAAAAAAATGTTTTTTTTTTTCATTTTTTTTTCTGTAATATAGAAATAAATGGTGCATATTACAGAGGTGAATATAAATAAGTATCATGAAACAAAGAAAAAATATCAGTGAACTAAAATACAGTACATTAATTTCATATTTTTCATAAAAATATATATGTTTCGCTTATTGTGTTTGGTCAGTTTTGAACGCAAACTTGATCAATTTTACCAGAGTTTAAAAAAGTTTTCAAAAAGGTTGTGAATAGTTGTGAAACGCTTTCATTTTTTCTCTTTAAGTTACATTTGCAAAGTTAATCTTTTATTAGCATTAATATTTAATAAACAAAAGAGTGTCTGTACCACTTTGTGCGGAGGTTTGGTCACACACGTCTCCATGTGCATGTGGTCATGTGAAGAGTCCATCATCTCCTCCTCTTGTTTCTTCAGACTGTTGGCCACAGTCTGAATGGCTTTGGTCCATTCCTCCCTACAACAACAACAACAGTGAACATGCAAAAAACACTTCTTCTTGTATTACAATTATTGTTGGTTCTGACAAATCGGCTGTGATATTCCTTTGTAAGTAGATTGTATATAATAACTCTGGTTCTTGCACACTATTTTGTTTGTAGAATAAGCGGTGAATATCTGAGCTCTGCATACAGTGAATAAAGAGCACATATACAGATATATGCATGTGTCTGACCGTTCCTCGGGCTTCTCCACATGGAAGGTGCGTTCAATGACAGTGGTCCACTGCAGGCAGCGTATGATGAATGTGTTGGGTTTGGGCCGTTCCGTCTTCATCAGCTGACACTCTGGACACATCCGGGGAAAACCACACCAGAGACACGGACAGGGAGAGAAATGACGGTTGCAATCATTTATCTTTATCTGCGTGTTTCTGCAGCAGTACATTACACACACTCAGTAGGGAACCACAGCGGCACGCCGGAGCCGAACAGGTGTGCTTCGCACGGCACACGCTCAGATACAAACTTTACACAAGATTCAATGTCTGATTCCACTTTAAAATGGCCTCTTAAAAGAGAAAATTTTTGCTAAAACAGAACCTAAAACCTATCAACAGCATGCCGCAGAAAAACATTTCAACTCGCCCCTCAGAGAGAGCGTAATGAAACAGATGGAGGGTTTTCTGAAAGCCTTTTTAAAACAAAAGCATTTTGACGCAGCATCTTAAAATCTACGCTATATATATATATAGAGAGAGAGAGAGAGAGAGAGAGAGAGTTTGTCAGACCATTACAGGGGGAAATGCAGGGTTTTCTAGAAGCATTTAAAAAAAAATGTATTTTTAATTTTTAAAACTATATTTAACTTGATATGGCATGTTAAAAACACAAAGCTCATGGCGTAAGGCGTAAAAAAAACAGCAAGACGTGACGCAACGGCCAAAAACACTTTGCATAGTAACCAACATTAATATAATGTGTAATACTATTAAATGAAAAGTCTAAAATAGTCGTAAGGATGCAAACAAATATCAAATTTATAGTTTTTCTTAATTTTTTGAGATATATTTTTATAAAATTATATTTTACATTTTGTTTTCGAAATGTTTCAGTAATTTTGTTCTATGTTTTTGCCATTTTTATTAGTTTTTTATATCATTTTTATTAAATGTTATTTATTAGTTTTAGTTTATTTAGTTTGTTATATTAGTACTTCATTAAACTAAATAAAAATGAGACAAAACAAAAATGTTTAAGCTTTTTTATATTTTATTTGAGTTAATATTTACTTTATTTCAAGTAACGAAAATGTTTTTTGTTTTTTTGTTTTTTGTATGGTTTTAGTTTTAAATAACGATAATAACCCTGCATCAGACCATTATAGGGGGAAATGCAGGGTTTTCTAGAAGCATTTGTAAAAAAAAAAAAAAAAAAAAAAAAACTTATTTTTAAAACACGCAATATTAATGTTGATTATAATGCTTATAAATTGAGAATATATGCTCATTTTTCACTGTTTTAGATGAACGTCTTTGGGCATTGCGTCGCACCATTACAGGGGGAAATACAGGGTTTTTGCAAAACAATTTTTATTTTTAATCTTTAAAACTATACTTAACTTGACATGGCATCTTAAAAACACAAAGCTCATTGCGTAAGGCGTAAAAAAACAGCGAGACGTGACACAACGCCCAAAGACATCCATCTAAAACAGTGAAAAATGAGCATATGTTCTCATTTTCTGCATTATTATCAACATTAATATTTCATGTAATAATGCTGTTTACTCTTAACATTTGCTCACAAGGGTGTTCTAATGTCAGAAAGGAAGTTTTACATCTAAAAAGTTGTTGCGAAGAGATGCAAACAAACTCCACACGGCCCTTGCGAGATTCAGCAAGAAGCTGCGATGATGGCAATCTGATATCAATATATCTCGGTTGTGTTTTCGTTTCACACACAGATGCTTCTGCAATTCAAACTATGAATGCACAACTGCGTCTAAGGAAAACAGGAATGTCATCAGTTGTTAAAAACTCAAACTCACGTCTTTTTTCCAAAGGAGAAGCCGAAATAAGCTGTGTCTGTGTTCTCTCCCCTCAAAAATGCTCACTCAAAGAGTAAAAGTTATGCTTTCAGCGCGACAAAGCACAATCCGCTCGAACATCCAGCAGCGATTCTGCCAGCGCTTTCCCACAAACATATGTCGAGGAGAGACCGTGGAGGAGACATGTGTCACGTAAGAGACGACACAAGCGGCCTGTCGACGAGATGGAGGAGCGGGGTGAGACCACCACTGAGATCCAACCGGGCTCCTCGACAGCCCAGAACGCTTCAACCAGACCCTCCATCAGCGGCGAGATAAATAATGAGGATCAGCCACTTAATAACCACTATATTTCACAAGTGTCAGGGAGGAAGCGTTCTCTTGAACAAACATTATGGCTGTCTAATTAGTCTGTTCAATCATTTCAACAGTTTTCGCAGGGATGGCGGGGCTTCTTGGGAAAATTCTGCTGAGGTGCGACTCGAGAAGAGGCCCAAATATGCTTAATATGTTCTGCACGTCCCTCGAGGAAACATAAAACTGTTTGTGTTGATGGAGGTCAGATGGAAGCTCGCACGACCTCGTGTCGAACCAGTAAAGAATAAAATCAGGTGCAGTCATGCATAATATATTAAATTAAGCATGCACAAAATACAGTTTTGGATGATATATTTAATTGTCACTTCTCATTTCCGTCTATTGAAGATGTGCTGAAACTTTTCCGCAACATTAGTCTGATATCCAGAGAATCCATTGTGTTCATTGCTTTTTCTGTGCCATTTATCAAACATGATGTGTCAATCGATTTTACAAAATAAAAAGGTGCAAATAAAAACTACATATAATCTTGCAAATTAACTTGAAATTATATTAAATACAACTTTAATCATCTGTTTTGCCTGTCAAAAAGTTAAGACTAATTTTTACACAAAACGTTGTCAAAAAATGCAAAATGTGTCAATAGATTTTACAAAAATACATACTTAGAAAGTGCAAAAAAATATTTATAATGTTGCAAATTAACCTGAAATCATATTAACTGCAATTTTTAACATCTCTGTTTTGTCTGTCAAAAATTAAGACTTTATTTACACAAAATTTTGTTAAAAAATGCAAAATGTGTCAATCGATTTGACAAAAATACATACTTAGAAGATGCAAAAAATTACTGCAAATGTTGCAAATTAAGCTGAAATTATTTTAAATGCTACTGTAAACATCTCTGTTTTGTTTGTCAAAAATTAAGATGTTTTTCAGACATAATTTTGTAAAAAAAAATACAAAATGTCTCAATCGATTTTACAAAAATATATATTTAGAAGGTGCGAAAAGCAACTTAAAATGTTGCAAATTAACCTAAAATTATATTAAATACAATTTTAATCATCTGTTTTGTCTGTCAAAAATTAAGATATTATATTAAATTATATTAAATGCAATTTTAAACATCTCTGGTTTGTGTCAAAAATTAAGATTTTTTTGTGCACACAATTTTGTTAAAAAAATGACTTAAAATGTTGCAAATTTACTGAAATTATATTAAATGAATCTCTAATTGTCTGTCAAAATTTAAGACTTTTTTGTTGTTGTTTTTTTACATAAAACCTTGTTAAAAAAATGCAAATTGTGCCTAACAATTTTTACAAAAATAAATACTTAGAAAGTGAAAACAATTACTTAAATTATATTAATTATATTAAACATCTCTGGTTTGTCTGTCAAAAATTTAGACTTTTTTTTTTTACACAAAATATTAAAAAATGCTAAATGTGTCAATCAATTTTACAAAAATAAATACTTAGAAGGTGCATAAATGATTTGTAATGTTGTAAATTAACCTGAAATTATATTAAATATCATTTTAAACATCTTTGTTTTGTCTGTCAAAAAAAATAACTTTTTTTTTTTTTTTACACAAAATTTTGTTAAAAAAATGAAAAATGTGTCAATTGATTTTACAAAAATAAATACTTAGAAGGTGCAAAAAACTGTATAGGTGTATAATGTTGCAAATAAACCTGATATTATATTCCACGCAACTTTTTAGCATCTCTGTCTGGTCTGTCAAAAAAGATTATTTTTTTACTGAAAATTTTGTTAAAAAAAAGCAAAATAACTGCATTTATTGTAAAAAATCCTTCACTGAAGTAAACATGTAATGTGACAATACTACATACTGCATATCATGAAATAGTTTCATATCACCCCTTTTTATTGCTGCTGTTCACATAACATTTTTAATAAATACACACCGAACAACCACGACATGCGTTACCATCTCAGGCTTTACTAAAGAAGACTGCAGTGAGTTTCGGTGCGGGCGAGAGACTCACGTGCCACTGAGAAGTTGTTCAGCGGCGTCTCCAGCTGATCAACGTCCTGCGGACGCTCCTTATAGCCGATAAACGTACCGTCACTCTTCAGCAAGAAATACCGCGGCCTCCACGTCTTTATATACTCTCCTGAGGAACAGAGAGAGAAGAGAAAACATTAAATAAACCCTGTGTGTTTCTCATGTTAACAGAGTAAAAGGTCTTCTTGAGCTGTTTTTTCCTCCATATTCTCACTATATATAAGAATATATTATATCATGTCAGGCTTTATAGGGTTAAGATCGTTTATTGAATGGACAGCTGGCACAATGAAAGAATGACACAAGCATGCATCTAAATTTAGATTTAAAACCCTGTTTGAACTTAAAACACCTCAGTTTCCTGAACAGCACAAGAGAAAGCGGCAGAAACTGCTGCCGTATTCTGCTTCCAAAATCAATTTGTGCTGAGGAACGTGCAGAAATCACTGCACCAGATGTTGCGGAATTGGAAATGAAAAAAGAAACACGGAGAGACACGCAGCCGTGGAGTCTGCGGCACGTCAGAAACACTGAGACAGTTTGAATAGTTATCCAGGAAAAGTGTAATTTATTTTTAATTACGGGAGTTGAATATTAACCCCATGCAGGGTCTGAGCAAGCTGTCCTTAATTGGCCCATTTCCTCTGTCACTAAAGTGTGGATGTGTCACGGCAAACGTCTGTCTCGCTGAGTTTCAGATGCTTTTTGGCTCATTTCAGCTGTGACAGGCCAAAGGAGCAGCGAGTGGCCCAAAACAAGCAACTATACAGGCATTTATCATTTAAACTCATATTCCTGCTTCATAACATGAGAGTCTCATGGAGAGTTCAGATCAAATCACACCTTTCTTAAAGGAATGACCATTTTCTGATGTTCAAACTATTTCAACTTGTCCATTTATTAAAATAAATATTTGATTAAAACACCTACTAAAAGTGTATTAAATCGTTAAAAAAAGGTAAAATTATAAATATTTTGAGAATAAGAACAGCCGAAATACAACACTTACTAAAAATGATTAATATCATAATGTAAAATTGAAATAAATAAATGATAATTAAAACATACAAATGTAAAATTATAATAAATCATATAAAATGTAAAATTATAATAAATATTTCTTAAAAAAAGTCAAAATACAACACTCACTAAAAAGTAAAATCATAAGAATGTAAGATCAAATAAATAAATCAAAAATTTTCAAACAAAAGAAATCAAAATAAATTAATTAAATCATATAAATGTAAAATTATAATAAATATTTTTAAAATAACAAAGGTCAAAATAAGACACTTACTAAAAATCATTAATATCATAATGTAAAACTTAAATAAATAAATAATTTCCAAATAAAAACAATCAAAATAAAACACAAAAAAATTATTAAATCATAAGAATGTAAAATTGTAATAAATCTTTTTTAAATAAAAAGTCAAATTACAACACTCACCAAAAATAATTAAAATCATCAGATGTAAAACCGAAATCAATAAATAATTTTCAAATAAAAGCAATATAAAACACTAACTAAAATTAATAAATCATAAAAATGTAAAATTATAAATTATAAAAAAATTATAAAAATATTTTTAAAATAAAAACAGTCAAAATTCAACAGTTACTAAAAAAATTATTAATATCATAATGTAAATTTTAAATAAATAAATAAATAAATAAAAATCAATTAAAATAAAAAAAACATACAAACCATAAACATTCAAAATTATAATAAATATTTTTTAATATAAAAACAGTAAAAATTTACTAAAAATATTAAAATAATAAGAATGTTAGATTAAAATAAATAAATAAATAATTTCCAAATAAAGGCAATCAAAATAAACCTCTTACTAAAATTAATTAAAGCATATAAAATGCAAAATTATAATATTTTTTTAAATAAAATAGTCAAAATACAACAAAATACAACTAAAATACAACTAAAATTATTAAAATCATAAAAATGTAATATTAAATAAATAAAATCATTCAATAATTTCCAAATAAAAGCAATCAAAATTAAACACACAAAAATTGATTACATCATATAAATGTAAAATTATAATAAATATTTTTAAATAAAACAGTCAAAATACAACACTCACTAAAAATTATTAAAATCATAAGAATGTAAAATATAAAGAAAGAAATACTTTCCAAATAAAGGCAAATCAAAATAAACCACTTACTAAAAAGATTTTTTGTGTGTGTGTGTGTGTGTGTGTGTGTGTGTGTGTGAATGTCACATGACCATTGACCTACATCAGAGAACCATGAGCATTTAGGCTCAAAAGGGTTCAGCAGACAAAAAGTTTGGGAATCCCTGGTCTAACAAGACAATCTGGAACAGTCTAGTAATAAAAAATTACTTACAAACCACATAATACATCCTATATAGACTCTATAAGGCTCCTGAAACTAGAGCAGCACAACAGCAGCCCGTCTCTGCGGATGTGGAGCTTCAGCACTTCAATAAACCTAAAGCATTACAAATGACTCCACCTGATTCACAACAACTGGGGAGGAGGAAGAGCAAAGCCCACAGCCGCGGGAACATCTGTCCTTGAGCCCTGTGTACTTAAGACTCTCATTCACACCAGATGCCCAATATGTTATTACGGCTGTTGCCATTTTTCATCGTGGCAAGATGGGACGGCATCTCGCTCAAACTTGTTCTGCAGGCTAAGAGGTTTTGGCAATCAAAAACACACACTTCCTGGAGGAAGTACTTTGATGAATCACTTGTTGTATTCCTCTTTTTCAAGTGATACAAGCATTTGCTAAATGACTAAATGTAAATATATACTTCCTGTCAAAAGTTTGGGCTCAGTACTCAGTAAAGACATTTATAATGTTACAAAAGATTCTGTTTCAAATAAATGCTGTTCTTTTGAACTTTGTATTCATCAAAGAATCCTGAAAAATAAATGTATCACAGTTTCCAAAAAAATATGAAGTAGCACAACATTATCAATGTTTTCAACATTGATAATAATAAGAACCATTAATATAGCTGCAAGCCACAATTAAGGGGTCAAGTAGAGGCAAAAGGATCATCAGACCAACTGCAAAAATTAGTAAAATGCGAGACGATTTTAAGCAAAATGGCTAAAAACCCATTAATACAATCACTTTCGATGTGACATAATTGTGTATTACTTTTGACCAATAGGTGGCGCTGACACCAAATTTATTTGGTGCGGTCAGTGTTGGATGGCAATGACACGCACCAAATTTGGTGTCGATATGCCAAAGCGTTGCAGAGATACAGCCTCCGATGCAGTTTGGCATCATACCATCAAATGTGTTGATGCGGTAAACGAAATCAGTTTTGTCTATCGACATGAAACCCATAACTTTTTGCCAGCATAGACTGAAGATGATCAGCGTTAAATTGGGTGAAAATCGGACCATCGTTCTAGAAGGAATTTGAAAAAGTATTTCAAAATGGTGGACAGGAAGTTCGGCCAATTATGGCATAATTGGTATCAATGTTCTTGGCTTGACCCAAGGAATATTTCAAGACAATAGGCTAATCAATTAGCGTTTTGTGAAATTTCATTAATCACAAGGTGGCGCTGCCTTGAAACTTTTTGAGTAACTTCAAGGCATTGTGTCGAAGACACATACTGAGTTTTGTAACGCTACGCCAATGCGTTCATAAAATATAGCGTTTTACAACACAATTCAAAATGGACGACGCCCAAAATGGCCGACATGGGAAAATCGCTATGACGAACCGAATCTAAAAAGACAAGTCTTGCGATTTTTAGTCAAACTATTCCGAACTGTTAATTTATCATTTTTTGTAATTTCACATCATGAAAATTTTTCCGCCATTTTGAATTTTCCGAAAAACCTGCTTTTTTTTTAAAACGCCTCCTAGGCTGTTGCTCTGATTTTCATGAAAATTAAACCAGATCATCTTTAGACCATGACAAAATTTTAAGGAAAATTCAAGTTGATTCATCAAACCGTTCTCGAATAACGCGCAAACAAATTCGGCAAAGAGCATGCCAAAAATGACTGTGAGGCTATATCTCCGCAACGCTTTAACGTATTCTGACCAAACTTGGTGTATGTTATGACAACCATGACTTGAGGGTACCTGCACAGGTTTCAGCTGTGCCACGTAGTGGCCAGGAGATATGAAAAATGGCTCTTTTTGCTTATATTTTCTGAACAGTTCGACCAAAATAGGTCTCTTTAGATTCGGTACAGCATGCTGACTCGAATAGCATTTACCCATATCGGCCATTTTGGGCGTCGGCCGTTTTTAATTTTGTCATAAAATGTTATCTTTTGGCTTATCGTTATGAAACTCTGTATATGTCTTCACCACCATGCCCTGAAGGTACTCGAAATGTTTCGAGACAGCACCTCCTTGTGGTCAAAAGTTATAATGTAATTTCCAAAAATGCTAATGCTATTGTAATGAAACTGGTCTTAATAGATTCCTTGGGTCATGCCGAGAACACATGATACCAATTTTGCCATAGTCAGCCAAACTTCCTGTCGGCCATTTTGATTTTCTTTAAAACCTACTTTTTCGAACTCCTCCTAGACCATTGCTCCGATTTTCACCAAAATAGAATCGTATCATCTTCAGACTATGGCAGCAAAAAGTTATGAATTTCGTGTCGATAGACGAAACCGTTTTCGTATACCGCATCAACAAATTTGATGGCATGATGCCAAAACGACTCTGAGGCTGTATCTCTGCAATGCTTTGACATATTGACACCAAATTTTGCATGTGTAATTGTCACTTCACTCTGACCACAACACATAAATTTGGTCACAGCACACATTCAATCATATTACTAGTGACTGTATTTATGATTTTTCAGCCACAAATAATCTTAATATGTCTTTAATTGCTCATTGTTGCAGTCGGTCTGATGCTCCCAGCCATGACTTATCATGGCTTCTTTGTGATTGGCCCCTTAATTGATGCTTGCAGCTATATTTTTAAATTGTAATAATAGTTTTTGCTGTATTTTGGATCAAATAAATGCAGCCTTGGTGAGCAGAACAGACTTCTTTCAAAAACAAAAAAATCTTACTACAAACTTGCAAAGTGCAAATTCTTGTGTGATTTCAAAAGCACTTAGTTACGTGACCCTTTCCTTAACCACATCCACTCAACAGAAACCCAGACCGGCTCTGGCCGGATGCCTGTCTGTCTGTCTGTCTGTCTCTATGCCAAGTGAGTCCCGGGACAGTATGTCCACAACGCAGAACACCGTATAACACGACACACGCTCATCAGCATGACATCGGGACCTTTTGCACACTTAAAGAAACACAAAACAAACTGATAAAGTTTCATTATTTATTCATGAACGATGTATCTTTCGCAGCACATTTGCTAATGTGGAAGTGTCTTAAACGGACAGGCGGCTCTTGTTTGAACAGGAAGCTGCTTTACACCGCAGGCCTGACGGGCACTGACAGATGTGTTTGTAGTTATGATGCCAAAGTTGTAATTGTGTAGGGTGTGAGATCAATCTACCACAGGGACACACAGAGTCCAGCGTTTTCATGCCAGCATCTCTGACGCACGCGGGTCACTCACTGCTGCCTCTTTGATGACGGACAGTGCCACCAAACATGCTGATCACATGCAGTGCAAAAATTGCCTTCAATAGTGTGCAAAAGACAAACGCACACGTGATGATTTACACCTCTGACTGCATGCATAAACAAACACTTCTTCATCAGAGCTGAACAAATGCGCCGGTTTAAAGAGAAGTTTGATCTTACACATTTTTTCAGTTGTCTTTGACAAGTTCCTGTATTTTGGTCAAACAGCTTTACATTGCAGCTCAATATAACCAAAATCTAAAAATTCAATTCATGTTTGTTTGTAGAGCGGTTTCCAAAATGCTTATCGATTCAAAGCAGCTTTACAGAAGTTGGTTGTTTTAATGATACAAAAATAGGTTCAGTTCAGTTAATCTAAATATAAAAACTAGATTCAAGATATCAGTGCAAAAAAATGCCCCTGTATGAGTTGTCGTCTCATATTTATATCATATGATATAGTTAAGTAATATCAACGCGGGTGATATCATAAGTGCTGTTTTTATTGCGAATAGTACAAGTTCAATAAATAATGTTAATATTGTGTTATATTTTAGACACAATACTGTCTTTTTTGTTATTGTACCAACAAAAATATTACCTATAAAGCCAGAGCAACACACAACAGTGTTTAGTTTCTGAATGAATCCGAGTTGAGCAAATCAAAATGGGTGAATCAATGATTCAATGACTCATCCATAAAGAGAGCCATTTACTTTATTCTTGAATGAATCAGCCGTTTGAACGAATCGAATGACTCAATGACTTACTCATTTAGATATTTACTGCCACCTACTGGCAGTTTTAGTTTCTTATTTAGAGTATAATTTCATTTAAAAAAAAAAAAAAAAAAAATTGTATTTTGGGGATAGTTTGCCCAACAATACAAATTCTGTTTATTTACATTTACTCACACTCATGTCGTTTCAAACCCGTATGACTTTCTTTCTTTTGAGGAACATAAAAGAAGAAAGAATGTAAAAGAATGTTGGTAAACAAAACTGTTTTGGTCTGTAGATAAATCTAAATACCATTTCAGATGCAGATTCTGGGAAAAAAAAAAAAAAAAAAACCTAAAAGTTTGTGTGATAAATTCCATGTTGAATCAAATAAAATATTTCTTTCTAAAGCTGCTTTTTGTAATGTCTATTTGATGCTTTTCTCATTTAACACAATAATGACTTTAAATCATCTTTTGTGGGTAATTTCTCAGCCAAATTTGATGTGTGATTAAATTGCGATTAATTAATTGGCACATCATTTATTTAATTAAAATTGTAATCGCTTGACAGCACTAATATATACATATATATATATATAAATATAAAAGAGAGAACCACTATACAAAGCATTGTGGGAACAGCTGCTGTCTAACCAAACATCCAGTGTTCCACATTCTATCACAGAACACACACACACACACACACACAAATCATGTGACCCCAAACGCGACCACCACATCCGTCTGACCGCCTCATCTCTTTCACCTTCCTCTGTACATCAGCCACTTTCTCATCTAAACTCTAGCACTTTTCCTGTCTCAGCGTTCCTTCCTCTTTCTCACACTCAACACTTCTACTTTCCTTACACGCTGCTCTTGTTTTCGGCTCAGATCTATGACGCTGACATAAACCAGGAACAATGAGACAGCTGTTCATGTAGTTTTGCATTTATTTGTGTTGTCACACACATCACCTGCGACTGATGTTA